>NW_019211456.1:18626716-18863117 GCF_002443255.2 Varroa destructor
CTATATATATATATATATAAAAAACGTAAATATGCATCATGTAATGAAATCGCTTTAACTGATAAAAGTAATTGATAAAAGTATTGGGGTCAACATTAGTAAAAGGACGCATATCTTACCTAACTGCGCCAATAAGCCAATTTTCTGGAGTGGCCATGGCAAGGGTTAATATGGGTTTCGATGGAAGTCCGACGAATACTGCGCGTGGTCCTGAAAGCTCTCCACTGGGACCAAACTGGGGCTCGCTCGATGCCACGAATCTGGTTCATTGACAGAGTCGAGAAGCATTAATAAAATATTTCATCGTTTTACGTAATCTCTAAAAGCTTTCTAATGACTTAGGTGCAACATTTTAATACGACGCGCTAGGCTACTTTTTGACTTTTAATAAGACCTAAATGAGCGCTGAATCTTACGTATGATATTACAAAAATACTCTACTACATACACTTGTAAAAACTAAAATTACCTGTAATAGGTCTTTAGTGGAAGCTCTTTATTTCCATAGCTACAGCTAAAGAAGACACGAATATCTGCGTTCACCACTTGCTGCAGCAAAAGTAGTATCTGGGAAACCTTCTGCGCGCCTCGAGATGCGGGATCTACTATGACCGTAATGTCATGAGCAGCCGAGTCCTTATCCTGTGGAAGAAAGAATTAAACGTTGCAAACACACAAAAAACCGGAGTCAGAACACCAAAAAATTATCAATTCTTTGAATTTCTTTACATATAATCGGCTCATGCCCAAATAATATTCAGCTCACCTTACGTGAAACGTTGATTACGCCATACTGCTCAGTGGCAAACTTAACCTCATGTCGAACCTTTCTCTGGGCAAATCTCTGTAGAACAGAGCTTGCCTTCATCATCACATTGCTACTGACACCATCCAATAGCTCCATAAGCTTGACGCCGTAGATGGCCATGCTGAGTCGTTCAAGAAGATTGAAATCCTCTGCAGTGAAGTCCTCGCTCTCCGTTAATGGGCCTAACAGTCTTCCGTTAACAATAACTGCACGTAAAGAGGGCTTTAGCTTGAGAGTGCGAGCGAAAGCTTGATGAAGAGCCACAATCGTCGATAGTTCATCGTCCGGAAGTAACTTGAAGTTGGCTATACACAGTGTACACCGTGACGCATTGTTACTATAAGGTACAAGTCGTCATCACTGATTTCTTAAATAATATTATTTATATGATAATTATCAGATTTTCCATAACTTGTCAATTAACAATTTTTTGTAGAGCTTTTCAAAGACAAAGTAGGTCCATGCACAGCATACTTCCTGAGGGTAGCAAATCAGTCGCCTTGACTTTTCCTGATCCAATTTTATCCCAGTTTCGAACTAGCCTGGTCAAGAACTGTCGTGTTTCCATGAAACTTAGCGATCGCAAAGCGGACTCAACAAAAGTTGTTAGTTCACCTGGAATTTATCGCTCGAAAAATTTATTCGGGTGTCAGAGCAATAAAATGTAAGAACTTGACTAGACATCTCGTCAAAAAACATTCCAATTAATATCTGCTTGAGGAAATTAAACTAAAAAAAAAGCTGACTAAACCATTTTTACGACCAACGGGTGATTCCAGAAAGAATGACGTCGTGAAGAAATCTTACCGGCGGTCGCAGCTTTCTTGTTGTTATAGATAAATCCAAGCCGTGTGTGGTCACTGTTTCCAAGATGTTCTAGGGCGTGACCTAGTAAATTCCGCCCAGAACTAGTGTCAAAGTCAGCGACAATCCACATCGTTAAAGGCACTGACGCAGTACCTTTACCCAGATGCTGCAAAGTCTGAGCAAAACTGGCGCCCAGATCAGCTGCTGAGAGGTTTTCCATCTGCCATATATATTTATAATCACACATTAAGCAAAGATCTGTACACAAAGCTGATTCTTCTTTAGAGGCTTGCTTTTATATGTGCGCATTAATCTAACTACACTATGTTCCATCCAAATCCATCATCCAGGTAGAAATTTAGAGAAGTGTTCGCTTTAAACTGATACGACACTTACCATATCAGCATTGATATCGGTGACAGTTCTGCCGGTAAAGTCAACAAACACGGTGTCTTCTCTGCTGGGCGGGTTGAGAACGCGTTCATTCAAGCGAGGCATTATGTTATCACGAGCTATGAATACCAGGAACGAAAACCATTAGAGTGGTACAATGAAGTCTATGTCAAAACACGGAAGTAGATAAACATCAACTACAGCTAAAAATGTTTGTGTTTTTATATCTAGAAGTTTTTAGGTAAATAAAACTTTACAGTATATATCATTATCGTCTCATGTCCATATTCATGTCCTTAGAGAAAAAAAGAGTAAATCCTACTCCTTTAATGATAATGAAGGTGCTTTTATTCATGATTTATAAATAATAGAGGTACTCACTCATAAGGTAGTCGATGACAAAATCGCGATCAGTCAGTTCCCCTTTGTAAATCGCTCGTTGTATTTTCGGAGTTTGCTTCATAATTTCCGTCAAAACAGCTTCCTCGAACATGTCGCCTAGTATTACAAAAGAAGCACCATTTTATTACAGTTGATGTTTTCACAAGCTTGAGATCTTTGGTTCGTCATAACTAACGAAAACCGGGCGACGAGGTACCTCACAAGACATATGGCAATATGTCCTATAACCGGGACTTACACGGTCTGACTTACCCTTGAGATTCTCCTTTTTCAGTGAGATGCCATTAAGCATAGCCAGTGGAGGCGTGCCGACGCCTGCCCGGTTGATAAAATCCCACGCGAGCTAAAGGTAAAGCACTGGTTGTTAAATTAACCTTCTTTTTGGTTATGCGTGCATATATTATTCATCAGATATATCGTATTCGTGAAAAAACTGCACAATAATGAGATATTACATGATCGTAAGTTCGACAACAACAGATCACGTTTTTGAGAAAGCACATTTTGGACCTACACAGTTTCACATCGGTTAAACATTAGTGTTTAAGATTTTGGAGAAATGTGTAACTCCTATAAGGCCTTACTAGATACTCACCATTCGTCCAGTGTCATAGTCGCTGTCGGCACCGAACACCATTTCGATGTCTTCAGAGGGAAACTTTAATTTAAACATTGATATCACCCTTTCAGCTTCGATGTAACCTTCATTTTGACTAGCATACACCTGAAAATAGAATATACCTTTGAATACCTTTACTATGCACTTATGTCATGTGCGTTTCATAACGCTTTATGAGTCTGAGTAGCCTAAAACAATAATGTTCGGTAGGGCGTGACTCAGTCCCGAAAAGTCACGCCTGCATTACTAACCTCTGTGATAAAGGCGAGTCCATCGAACGGTTTTTTCTCTTGAGAGATAAAATTAAAAGCATTCAAGAGCGCTACGCCACCATTAGAAATTCCAGTTGCATCTTTAGATGGGTTCACGGCAAAGACAAAACCGATCCGCAGAGGGGCCCTAATGAAAGACAAGAATCAGTTTTTTTTTTTTAGCTAGAGTTAATAATAAAATAATGTGCGGAACAGATGTGTTAGTTATCCTTCACCACAATTTGTTGAGCTTAAAGTGGGTTTTGAGATAAATGCACTACACTTAATATCTCATTAGTCAATTATCCAGCTTCTATTGTCTTTAAAACTTACCTGTGAATGTAGAAACTCTCAGCAAATTTGAACATGTCCCTGCACTCTGGCGCAGCCGGATCGGCCACAATCACTAAGTGAAATATATTACGTCTCACAGACCTGCAGGGTGCAACAATTACATTATTATAAGCATTCATTTCTAGACTTTGTTTTAGTAACAAAATGGATTAACGACACAAGAGTATCGAAATTATAAACTGGAAACCATAAATATGTACACTTGTAAAGTTCGTACTTCAGGTACAGACAGAAACATGCATTTTTTTCTTCTTACCTAAGCATTCCTGGATAAGTGGGTCGGAGCATTTCTTGTAGGCTTCTTGGCCAGTTCCTATAATCTGAGTCCAGTTCAATGTCATTGATATACTGTACTGCGGAATCTCGAATGTCTACGCCGTACACGGAGTTCCTATGTTGGGCAGCACCAGTTATTAACATAATTGTATTTACCTCAGTCTCAAACTCATACAAAAGGTGAATAACACTACGATTGATTCATATATATGTATTTTATTTTTATTTCTATTTTTTACAGATATTTCTTTTTTACAAATTTTAAGAATTTAAGAAAATAAAAAAAACAAAAAAAATAGTATTTATTTTTAAAAAAATGTCAAAAAGATCTCACCGATTTTCTATAATGAACACTTACTTGATATTCAAATCAAGCTTCATAAGTTTCGGGATCGCCTCTGTTTCGACTCCAACATCCCTTAAATCCTCTAATAGATGCGTTTCTTGTTTAATTGAATCCAATAGAACAAACATATCGCTCACCTAACAAGGTCACGTTCAAACGGCGATTAAATTTAACCCGTCTGTTTTATTACTATTGCTCCATAAGTATTATTTGACTTATTCTTACAAAAAGATTTCAACGAAGGAGGTTAGAAATTTATTAAAAAGAACCTCACAGCATACCTATTTAATTAATAATTAATGAAAAGTGAGATTTGGTAGTTAAAAATCAATTTCTAAAGCTTATCAGTAAACTAATTTATTTTTACCAGGATTTAAAAAACGCCTTTCACCCATAGCATGTTTTTGTACTACTTCTGTCAATGCCGAACAGAATATATATATATATATATATATATATATATATATATATATATATATATATAGTAAATACCGAAATATCAGAAAGAACTTGGAAAATGACACTAACTCGAAAAATTCCTGATCAGTTCGCTGTATTAGCAATAGTCTCTCTTATTTCACTTATAATAAAGTTGATTCTTTTTTTATGAGAATAGTCTAACCTCTAAGTCATAATACAATCCATTGATAAATAGAGCCGTATCGGTAGTTTCGAGATTGAGGTAGGCCTGAAAATACTTCTTGTTACGTTCAACAGCGCTCTTCAGATCTGGGTCTATCTTCTGGCTCGTCAAAGAACTGTAAAGTATATGCCAAATAACAAGGATCCCTAATTTAAACTCTTCATATAAATTATATTTTTTTATGAAAAGAGAAGTTGACTTTCTAAACTCTTTATCACCGTTGCGTTCTTCTATCACTTTAATACTGATACATCGTACCTTTATTAATATTTACTGTATTGTATTAGCAACAGAATATAAGCCCACAAGTCAAAAATACTGCATTTTCAAAATATCTGTCTCCGTGTTACAGCAATATTACCTTGAGACACAGTTTAGACTGTATCTTTCAGCTTACCGTGCAATTGAGGGGAAGTTGTGTGCGAGGTCTCGAAACATTTTTAGCTGTCGCTCGGGCGGAACCTTGAGAATTTTTGCAGCGAGCTGAAGACTCAATTCTTCCACTTCGCTCTCTTTTAGGTTTGTCAGTTCCGCGTCCTTGAGTAAAAAAATGAATCGAAATCATTGTAAGTAATATTTATAATACCGTAATACTTGTAATTACGACAGGCTTATAATTACTTACTCTAATTTATCTTTTCATACGCATATCCATCCTATAATTTCCTAAAGTTGATCACACATGCTATAGATTTTTTGGTCTACCACTAAGGTCCTGTAATATTATATTCATAAATCCTGGTATATAGATCCTGGTAAAAAAAAATATAGACGCGTTTGAAAAGGACATATTTTACAAAAAAATTCGTAATCGTATACCATTATATGGATAATGTCCCTATCGTCGTTATGGCCCTCCGAAGTCTCGACAGTTTCGTCCTCTGCCACCTCCTTCTCTTTATAGTTTGTGTCGTCCTGGGATTTGTACTCCATTGATTTGAGAGCCATTTCCACCCCGTAGCCGCTGAGGCGAACTTGTCGCCGAACTGGTTTCTGTACGATAAACAAGCATTAATCCAAGACATAAATTCTGCTCACAGTAGTCAATACATGTCCTACAACTTTTTTCACTGCACTTAACGTTCCATATTCGAAACGCGTTTAATTAACACGTCTCGCTTAGATGTTTCGATCCACACATTTTATCCACAATATTTTATATTCAAATTACATATTTAGATAATTATTTTTTATTTAGATTATATATTCAGATTCATAATATATATATATATATATATATATATATTTAGCTATATTTAAATTAAAGTTAGATTCATACACAAAAATGCACCACTCAGTTGCCTATAAGCTTAAAATAAAAACGTCACAGAGATTATAATTTGCGTATACGGGCTCTTCGCAAAGGCCTCCAAATGATCTAAATCATAATTAGTTCAAATATTATCCTCCATATCGTAACATAGAAGCCTAGCATGTTCTAGCATAAACGACCTATTTCCATGCACAAATCAGCCAACATAATTTTTCGTTACATATCTCAATTTTCAACTTACATGGACATAGTGACGAAGAATATATCGAATTTTTCGTTGACTATACCGCTTCAATAGGGCGTTATGATATCTAAAGAACGGCCAGTAAAAAGCTGTTAATTAAGCACTTTTGAATAACAACGTTATCAGAAATTTTCCATTTTTAAAGTAGTAAAATATGATTGATGGTGAAGTTGATAAGTTGAAAAAAGACTTACTTCTGAAAGCCAGTTGATACCATATCACCGTAAAGGACAACTGGCATACCATTCGATAAAGCCCCAAATTCATGGTCAACACCGTAAATATCAACTTTTCCCTCGATTCTGAAATAAAGACATTTTGGCAAAAATACGTCCATAGTTATAGAAATTAGCAATGAGATAATACCAAAGTTAACTATTTATATTCAATATAAAAATACTCAAATGTTAATCGTGTAAGAACTTCTTATAAATATATTGTACTGTTAATTTATCTATTTACTTATCAATACATGGCTAGCATCCTAACGAACATCGACCTGTGCCGATACAATAGTTAACACATGCAGTAATTAATATGCTGTCAGTATCCCAAAATAACGCAGCAAATATCAACTTTCATCTTAAATAACTAAGCAAAACTATAATCACGGATTATTACTGACTTTTTATCGATGAATCGATCAATTTCATCAAGAGAACATGTGAACTCGTTACCGGGAAACTCGAGCACAAATTCACAGTCAGGAAGCTTCTTGTCACGCGCAATCTGCAAAAATCATTTATGTATAATAAGACAAAAGGGAAAAACTTGTAAACTTTAGAAGCATATAACAATACCTATCCTTTCTGTAGAAAGTTGCACTGTCTACAATTGATAATGCAAAAATGAGTTAAACCATCAGGTGTGTATTCACCTGTTGGAAGGTTTCGACAGCCGGTGAATGCGCTCTTAAGGCGAGCGACAACTTAAATAGTGCAAGTCTACCCTCGCTAAGTTGTCGGGAAGCCAACTCCACTATGGACTCGTACTGAAGTTTTTCGGAAGCTGAAATCCAAAGGCAACCAAACACATTTTTATTGGTCGTCAGATGTGTTGATGCTGTCGTGGTGTGTTGTTGGCTTCTTTCCTATTTCGCCCTTCTTCTGCTTAATGAGTATTTCGTTACGCCATTAATGAATAATCCCGTATTTTCCAGAAAACATCTAAATTTGTACCCCCTTAATCTCTGAGACTGACACGAGTACATTATACAACCTTATCTGCCGTCCAGACGTATCTGTCTGCCGCTTTTTATTCCAAAGATATCCCACGTATAATGGCTGCATGGATTTGCTTTTTCGTTAGTTAATCAAACTCCACCGTGACGGCAACTGTGCCGTACATTTTGGCGGTTGATCGTATATTTAAAAAAAGTATGTCTTATCTTTCTAATCTGTGACATTACCACACAGGTTGAATACTCAGTTTAATATATGCGATCCGCATTTGCACCATTTTATATCAGTTTATATCGGTTCGTAACTATTATTTCCTCTAAATAATAACAGCGTACCTTTGATAAAGCTTTCCAGGTCAAGAGTCTGCAGATCGGTAACAAATTTCCAAAATGAATCTGCACCATCTTCTGCAAAAAATTCTGCGGCTTCCAGGTGGAGAGGTGTGTGGTTCCAACGAGCATCCAGCGATACTGTGAGTGGTTTTTGATTTAACTGAAATATCGACAATGTTACGAATGAGCATTGATACAAGCATAGGACGAATGAAGAGCTCGAACTCGTTCCGAATCTATTTCAATAGTGTACGCAAGAAAAGGGTAACGAAATGTGCAACCTGTCATATTTCAATCGCTTTGGGTAATGCTCTATTTTCACACAGCAATTGCACCTTCAATGGTAGAAACGTGTCGTCTTGTGGGCTTTGTGAGATCGATCGATTCCTTTAATAATAAGGCGTCTATGTAAGCCGATCGCATACATTGAAAGAAAATTAATGAATGCTTACATAAAGCTCGAACATATGTCTGACAGAGTAGAAGCAAAACCGAAAATACTAATTTAATTTGTTTAGCCAAGCTTCATTTTTTTAATATTCTTTAAAGGGGTTTAGTCTTTTTTTTTTTTTTTTTAATATATCATAAACTTAAATAAACTTTAACACTGAATCTTAGTCCACCGTGCCCATCTGGATACAGTCGAGCTCAGTATTTAGCAACTATAGTAACTGAACCGATTTCATCGTTTTCAAACGCAACTCCCTAGGGACGTACAAGCACAAATTATGTCAAGCGTGTTTTGTTCGACTCAAAATGTTTACTGAATGTATGTTATTGTTATTTCCACAGTAGTTGTTCATAACATTTCAGCGCCACAGCAGGTGCATCAAAAAAGCATCGTAATGGAGCGGTGTAAAAATTGCATGTACGATATAGATAGTTTATGTGTGGACATTTGGATGATATTTCAGTAAGAGTATAAAAAAGCATTTGCATTTCATGCCATTAGAACGTATACGTGTACTTTGCAGCATCACAGATAGATATTGGCGACGAAAATGAAAAAAAGGAGATTCTGAAGTAGTAGAAGGTACAACGCACGAAACGATTTTCTTTATATAGGCGAATGTATTTCTATACCTCTGCTTACCAGAAAAGCAGAGCTGAAATAAAAAGCAAATTCATGCAGACAAACTTTACGGAAATGACAATATGCATTGAAACCAAATTTATAGGAGCATTCAGGATTAGATATAGCGAAAACCGAAACCCGTCAGTTTACTAGCTAGGGTTCAGACGATGTGCAAATTAGCTTTTAACATGGTTAGCATTAGTTCTTTTTTTGTTACGAATTATGTAAATCTATATACAAACCTTGCCAAGTACCGCATAAGCTAGAGACGTAAGTAGTAAACAGGAAAAAACATTCCGAACTGTACTCTGGCGGGGACCAGATGATTTCCAGATAAATATCGCAGAACTCATCGTGAGGTGTCGTGTTCGATTGATGGCAATCGAACGTAAGGCGAACGCACCAGTAGTATTCTAGTGGCTTTTTGTTTCTACATCATCACGACTCGATTGAGATCAGGTGTTTGTCTACTTGAATTTGATGAGATAATATCACAGATCAAACGAACAACGAGAGTAATTATTTGTGAGAGCAGCACATCCACGCACGCACACATACAAAACTAAAGTCAGTACACCAAATAACCACTTATATACTATACGTGTTACTCGTCTATAGAAGATCTTGTCAGCACTGGATATGGGATGTTATTAGCAAGTTACGCCGCTCTATGCTAAACACCCAGTATGATTATAGTTACACGCCTGTAACGGATTTATAGCGCTCTCTACATGTATGCATAAGGCAAGCGAGACAGAAATGTTAGACGGCTGGTTCGAAACCACAAGAGCACATTTACGCGACTAGAGTCGCTTCACTGTACTGACTTGTCGACCCTTCTTTTTTTTTCCGTCTACCACGGAGCCTAACTACCGCTTCGAGCGACCGCTGCGCCTACCATGGTACCGACAACCGGCCAATCAGCGTATGCCAGCAAGAGTGCTTGTTCTGTTTTATGCTGTTTACAAACATCTGCAGGATGGAGCAGACGGAATTGGCGGCAGCATGAAAAAGATAACGGTGGATCAAGCAAATCGTGTTAAGTAATTACTACGTTTTAATGTTGATAGTCATGTACAACGTAAAGTATAGGATAACTTTTGTGGGGTCTGTGCAAAGTAAGTATTAAACGGGTGCTTCAACCGTGTTGGGCTAAATATAAAATGCACAGCTTTAGTCAAATACATAGAAAAATTCCATAAGCGATGCTGGAAACAATCGATAAAAACATGTTCGAAAATGTTACGCAATGAGAACGCAGCTTTGTACATCAGTACCCTGCCACATCAGCTAGAACGTATACTGGACTGCAAGAACCTGACCCCAATAGTTATTAGAAAGTTAGAAATTTGTGTTTCGAACGTGCATCGATGCAAAGATAATGCGTATCTTTCTAAAAATAAAATCCTGACAAGCGGAATTTTGAATGTTTCAAATGAAAACGATTCCTGCAAAGTGTAACTGAAGAATAACTATTTTCGAAGATTTTACGATAACGGTAGATTGCGGTTTCGTTGAGAAGGCACATCTAAATTCGAAGTACGTCTTTTCATTTAGGCTAAAGTTTGAGTTCAGTTGCAACGGAATGTTTAATTGCAAGCGACATACTATTCAGCCCTGCTAGACTGCATAAACGTTAACCCGCTGAAAATAAAAATGCGGTATCTTTTTTGTTACAGGTCGTATGAGGTTTTGTCGTAGAAGTTTTTCTCGCCAATTGTCGCTTTTTGCTTACCAATTGATTGTCGTATGGTCCACGAATAAAACCGAAACGCCTGGTCTATTTACTACTTTTATGTTACCCTTATGCGATCTCAGATTAACTGCATAATGGAAAGGAAGCTCACAGAATGAGGATATAGGAGTTTTTTGCGCAGATAATACTCAAAAAACTTCATAATTAAATTTTTTATACTCCTAGGTAGCCAAACCAACGTGCCTTGAATTTATTTGCATTTATGCGGTAAAGTTATAAATGCAGCGCGTGTTTATTAACGGCAGTCAGTTACCTATAAAGATTACAGAGCAACGACAAGTCAATGAAGAGGTCGCCTTGAAAATTGTGTTTTTTTTCAACATATTTCAATGTGTATGCTGCTGGTACTGGACATTTCTGTCGTCTCCTCATATAAATACTCACCACTAAAACTGACGGTGATAAGCTCTTTTTATTTATAGCAAGCTGTCATTTTAGTCACTTACTTAGTCGATTCTACAATGTAACCTTTACATTTATATAACAATTGGCACGGCAATTGCTTCCTGCAAAAGAAAGCCAGAGGCAAAACAGAAGTACTCCATCCTTCACTCGGCGAATGATAGTTTTATATACAATACAATCGATAGTGCAAACGTTTTGGCGGATCAGCCATTAATTTTGTTTATACGAATGATTTGGATTGCTACCTGTATAGATGCTTAAATTAGAATCAATGCTGTAGACGCGAAGAAAAGACGCATGCAATGATGGCTAATGTGGAGCTTGAAGCGAATCCCACGGCAAGCACCTGTTGCTTCCATAGCTATACGGAATTTGTCGGGTTTGTTTTAGCCAACTTTGAACTATTTAAACGATAAAAAAAAATTCATTGATGGCTTAATCAGCGGTCATTATTAATCTATTCTACACATTTTTTCTCCCAGCCAAATATAACGCAAACGTTCAAACACAAATTGGCTTTTTGGTCGGCCAGATTTTGCTACTTCAAATGCTCTTAGCTTTTTAGATTTCAAAACCCCATGTATCGTATTAATAAATTCTAGTGCTAATCGTCCGCCCTCGTCCCGGCTTTCTCAATTGCTAAGCGCTTACTTAAACTATCTCTATACGCACTCAAAGCGTATGACCTTTAATGAACATAGTTGTCTGATGAAAGATCATTGGTTAGATCAATCGCGATTACAAAATATTATTCTTCAATAATCTTTTCATTTTCTATGAAAAACTTCTACAGGCGCAAACAAGAGAAGCAGAGTAGTTATACAATATAGCATATGTTGACGATGTTTTGGCACCTCTGACCTCTAGATCCAGTTCTATGTACCTTTATATATAAGACATAGTTAAGCCCCTTAAGGTAGAACGGCATATTCTGTATGTGTACACATATATCTTTAAAAAATTATTTTTTAAAAAGCACTGTTCCGGTAGTTGATAGTATAATATTCCGAATTATCGTTATTCGGATAGCACGACCAAACGGCGGGGTTGGGGGGAGGAGGGGGAGGGGGTGGTTGGTAGGCCGGAACATCATGGCCCTGATAAAAAAAATGAACGATCGAGACAGCAGTACTTTACTCTTGTCCGAAATAGTGGAAAAGATAGCGATAAATGGACTATGGCCAGTTATGCCGCACCGACTGGCGGGATTTTGTTGCGAAGTTGTACAGGTTTAAAACAGCGGCCCAAATTGCACTACGCCGTAGATACGTAGCAAAAGTAAGAGGCAGACGACAAATAGACAGACAGTAAAATTGTTGAGACGCTTTTTGTAAACGCCCAAACAACCTTGAAGCATAACGCTGTTTTTTTGTTTATTTAAGCGGTTGATGATGATGATGGTATCTTTGCTATTGTCACTGACACGCGATCTGGCCGAGGTCAAATAGTTTTACGAAACTGGTGGAAAAATAAAAGTATGTATTCGCGGATCGTTGTGCCTTTGTAAGTGAGTGTGTTTCTCTATAAAAATTTGCAATTTACAGTATTTATTTGTCTGGGGCATGAGCGTTGCGGGCTAACTATTTTTTCAAGTCGCCACGAAGAATTATTACACCTTAGTCGATGGGCTTCACCGATTTGGTTATTGCACTTCAATAAGCATATGGCTTAACAGTTTTGTATAAGTGAAGTCGCCTTACTAGTTCAAAGCAAAAGAAAACAATGTAAGGTATAATCAACGTTTGTACTTATTACAGAAATATAGCAACTTGTGATCTGATTTGCACGCATAGTATGCGAGAGAGTGTATATGCGTATACGTTGATAGATCGGTTACTTCATGCACCTTGCAAACTTTTTTTTCTCTTTTATGAGGAATAGAGCGGTTAGTCAGAGAGTCTGCTTCTTCATATATTCGATGTTCCATCCCGGATGATTGAGCTTATGAAACAAAAAACGTTTGCTAAAGATCCAGTGTAACAAGCGAACAGTGCTATATGTAGATAAGCACCGGATTCTGGGTTGGGCTGTTTACTGCTCATTCAATGAATCGCCTTGAAGCTAAGCCAACGAATTTTTTTGCTCTAGCAGGTGATTGCTGATTTCATCTCGCCTCGCTCACTCTAAATTTCGACATCTGTCGGAAATAGTTTGTATATAAGTAAAATCAAAATGCCCAACGGAATGAGGAATATGATCTCCTGCTGTTTAAATGCTGTCAAGCTCGGCGTGCGCTGTGGTCTAGCGTTTGCTGGCTATAAATTGAACTCGGAGCTCTTTAGGTTTATAGGTGCCCCAAAAACTAGGTGGGATTATCACGTGACAGATCCTACACTGGTTTAAGCATACAGTTTTAATCGTAGTGCGTTTGATGTATAAACGACGTATTTACCAATGCATCGATCCTCCACGACGATGCTCATACGGGCTAAGTCAGGCATCTGCTCAAAAAATAACGACCGATAGCGGCCTTTTCTGTCGCTTTCTGACAACCGTCAATGACGTCCAGAAGCGGGACAGCGGTCGCGGTGTCAGACATCCTGACCCCTTGAGAGCCCTTATCGCCGGCTTTTTACATCCTTAATTTTTGACAGCCACATGATGACAGCAACAACAAAAATAATAAACAAGCCCCAAACCTTTGTATCTACAACAACGGCCAGCGTAACGTGCGTTTCTTAATTATATAATACCATTATGTTACACAGACAACTAACTGACAGCGCGACGGGGAGCTTCGGAAGGTCAATCCGGCTATAAATTCAACACACACTATAGGGAACGCCGCTTGAACAATTCTCACTAATGTCAATAGGAGTGACTATAATTTTTGCGATGCAAACACTGTTAGCAGCGACATGAAAAACCCTGACAAAAACAAGTCAGGCTGGAATAGGCAAAAGAGATGACTTCGTATAGTTCATGGACTGAACGGCTTTCGCTCTCGGTAGGGTTAATAGCGTGTGACCATGACCAAATAGCAATGCCTTTTTCGTGGACAAACGTTCAAATACACTAGCAGACCGACGGCTAGCTTATATTGTATTCTTTTCTCACTCAGACCTTGATATGAAGTGATGGATTTAGAGATGCATTAGCTGGCTCAAGGCCAAAAACAGGTTGAAGCCGTATGTATACGTCATGCTCATTCTTCTCATGTTTACTACAAGTACTGTACGAATAATCATAGCCAGCTGGGTAGTTATGGCTATTTTAAATCCCATATAATAGCCCCAGTTAACGGGTATGCGACACAGATGTGACAAAGCGGGACATGGTCATTTCTGTAATGTTGGTGTACATCATAAACCCGTTTTGTGCACGCGTCAGTCGACGCAGAAACTGACATTTAAACAAACGTCTAACAGCGTTATGATTTAAGAAAAAAAAAACAGGCACACTTGGCCTTCGATGATTGCTTACACGGCTAGGACCGCCTCTGGGAAAGCAAGCATTCGTTTCTTAAACCTCTCCATGAGAATTAACCTACAAAATATGTGTCATATAAAGAAAGGTTTCCACATAGCTTGTATCTGGAAGGTAATACCCATATATTTAAGCCCGTGTAAAAACCTGTCTTAAGGCACCCAGCAATCCAACAACTAGAATGACGTCAGCCGTTAGATTCCGGCAGCGGCAGTAGCCAGCACATGAAATCGCTATCTCGAATCAGCTAATTGCAAGTCAGGTACTCGTATGCGTGAGTTTGCTGAGAGAAGTCTACATTTAGTATGAAAAGTAATTGGAGGTAAACTACAACTAGTGACTTCAATGATGGCCAGTTGCCAGTTCGTCCAACAAATTGTCGTGTTTGTACTCTAATGGTCCGTTGTTGAGATAAGTTTGGTTGCTGCATACAGGCAGCCACAAAACAGCTCATCTATTTAAAATTGAACTATCGAAACGTATGAACGCATGCATCACGTTAAATGATGATACCATGTGCAATTAGAAGTTTATTCATGTTACTTTCAGCAAAAATTTGTCAATTCACTTCTCATTTTTATTGGCAACGAATGACGTTGGAAGACGAAGTCTCTTGCTGTGAGGTTATCAGCATCGCAATCGTTTCCTGCTTTCTCCTTCAGAAAGAACTCGGATTCACACAGCATCTTGTATCCCAAACGGCGAAAGATTACCGATTCTTGGGAAGCTGCGTGCTTCCCTCACCTATCTTGTTACATCGTAGTGAAAGCAGTAAGAAGCGAAGCTATTGAGATTGGGCATCAAAATCACTTCAATAAAAAAGGTGTTAGACATTTTAATGCTGACCTGTGGGGTAAACTCATAGTGTATGGACTCACCATAACATTCAGGTAATAATGAGGAGCAGCAACTATTGTAAACTATCTCGGGGCCATACATAGGGGGAGATTCGAGTTGGTTCTGCATTGTTAGACTGCCCTGGACGTAAGTCCTTGAAGATAAAAAGCTGCGCGTTAGAAAATAAATCAGACAATACTTGTTCACTGATCGCTGTTGTTTGTCTGCTAGCCTCTAGAGTAATAGCCTACCCTGGCTTTTAGACACAAAAATTGTGTATATCTTACGGAATGATCACGGCAACCATTACTATATAGATAAAGGTTTTGAAACAGGCAGATAATTATGTTTTATATAATCCTTAATTTCATTGGTGCGTGTAACAAGATATAGCGTAGAGCACTAGTGCCTGTTTTTAAAAATACGTACTTGTAGTAACATATCAGATTTACAGATGAAACTAAGATCAACAGTGTTTGTTTTTTTAAAAAAATTTTGAGGCTGTGATCAGCTGGCACTAATTAGTCTCGACTCCACGTAGCCAATTAAGGAATAAACATATTCACTACTGGGGCGAAGTCAAACGCCTGCGACCAGGTAATCGATATAGGACTTTAATTTGCTAATTCCAATTTTTCATTCAGCGGTAGTAAAATGTATCTACCGCGAAACAGGGCCCTTAGGATCAATGGGTGCATACCAAACCCTATTGCAGGTGACGGGTGTACATACACAACTTACGTCAGCTTGAAAATTCTGTCTAAATTAGATTCTTTTTATTCGTATTAAACTTTTGAATTTAACCTGTTGAGTAAAAACGGTTCAACTTTTATATGTCGTAAAAGACCTGCACGATAAAATATGTCTAGTTTAAGATCCAGACCATTACTATGCCGTTTCCTAGAAAATCATAAATACATTATATATGTGTTCGACAAACACTGAGTGTCGTTTTTACCTAACGCCTAATGCATGTTCTTATAATATATCACCAGCGGATATAATATCTTATTATATCCGCCGATGGCTGTTTTGTAGCGAGCCTAATATCAAGGGCAATTCTGCGTGAGTCGCGTATTCGAATCTAGATACCACATGGTGGTATCTAGATATGTGAAGATGTTTCATAGAGATCTAATGAATGAATATCTACTCTAACGAATCCGCATACAAGTTTCAAAGCTGTTAATGTGCGGTCCTAGAATCGAAAAAAACCGCGGAGGCGGAAGTGTAACCTGAATCGCACCAAAGGTGCAGGCCTAAATTATGTAAAGGATATGAAACGTGCACGAAAAATGATGGACATTACTTGAGGCACTTGACCTGTTGGCAAAAGCGAGCGATGTTTCTTAAATGAGGTAAGATGCTACAGTTAATGCTAACACTGCCAAAACTGAAGAGTCGTGGTTCAAGTCTTAAGATACTCGAGAACCGGAAACTGTGACTTAGGGTAGGTCAAAGAAAAACGTTTTCACCACTTAGTCATTTTTGGATCAGTTATACTACCAAGTGGCCATTCTTAATCATTTTGCCAAAAACAGTTACATACTTCGAGATTCACTAGCGATTTGTACGAACACTACTCAAAGTGTTGTTGTTTCTATAACTGTTCCCTCCAGACACTTCAGTTTCGACGGACTGTATTAGAGGTCATTACGTATGCAAGAAATCCAAGGAAGCTGAACACCGCCTTTCAAATAACAAGTTACGACACTGAGAAAAAATGGCACAACTTAGAAGTATTTTGTGTTATCTTTTGAGAAAGCAAAATACAAGATAGGTTGATGTCGCCATAAATGTCGTGCGAAGTCACTCCATAAGCCCCATAATTTCCACGACATGCTTATCAAAGGTATCTTTTTTCGGCTCTGAATTACTGCTAACGGTCGTACGTGTTCGACTCGATTCACATCGATCCGTGGAAGACCGCTTCGTATCAGAGGCACCTTCGATGGGCTGAAATTCACTGGACTTAAGATTTTCTCTGAACGCACCTCTAGTCGCGTAGTTCTGCAGTCGACCCTGTGCGGCAGCCTTCGCTTCGCTGTCGCGTCGCCATCTTGTCCATGCTTGCCCTAATACTTTCTCCTCTTCGGTAGGCTCTCTGAGCTTGTACTGGTAGTAATTTGACCAGGGTGTCTTTTCCCTTTTGCGTGAGCTGCCCGCACTCAGAGTACCATAATGAGCCAACGGCTTGAAATGACTGCGGCCAAAACGTATTGAATGCCTGTTGAACGCTAATGGATACACCTGTCGGCGTCTACAAGTTTGCATAAACGGGTTGACAGGGTAGAAGGCACCTTGCCCACTGTAATTTGTATTCCTGCAACTAAATGTGCAGTCATCGTCGTCCGAAGAATAGGAGAACCTCTGATCGGTTAGTGTGTACATCACTTTTTTGAATCTGTAGACGATAAGATATATATTCGTTAGGTCTTATGCTGTAGCCACTGCTCTACGTGTACAAAACTACTGTTGAACTTCATCGAATTCACCATGCAGGATTAACTAGTTAGTGAAGGACGGATTGAATGGAGGGCTAATTCCGTGTTATGCATACTATCAGTTTAGCTGACGAGATGCTCGTAAACAAAAAGCCGATTATCGTTGCTTTATTACCAAATTAATTATATATTACCAATGCATATGAAAATAGGATCGACTATTTTTACGAGCATGATCCCACTGAATCAAACTGCACGTGTTAAATAGCCATATTGGAAGGTGGAACCGTTTCTGTCAATCCAATATAACGACGATGTCGTCAAGAATACCGAACACTGGCGTACGTACCTGCTGTGAATTGTCCTACAACTATTAGCACGAGCAGCTATACAGTAAGTATAATTATTATTGTTAGCAGAAGTACACAGCTGGACTATACGTAGTTAGTGGAAGGAAGTAGAGAAAAGAGTTCCGTTAATTTGGAGTGCAAAAATATTACCGAGAGCTTACTCTAATGCTGATAAAGCACTTTCTATTTACGTACATAGTATATCTCTGTTCGTTCCATTGTATGTGTATGAGGAATCTGTAAAAGATGTAACAAGGATAACTTGCTTCAGCAGACGTTCGTTCACTTTGCGTGCTTGAAATACGGCGTTCTATGGTTCTTTCTGCTCCAGCATATTCTGTTGTTCTGTACCGGTCAACGTAAGCGACGGACTAGTGAATTATAAGCGGCAGTATTTTCTTAGTTCGATAGGATGCCGTAGTCAACGCCGCCTCTCGAAGTGGTTTCAATAGTTGGTAATAGTGTGTATCGGAAGTTATCGTATATTAGGTACCTGTCCACCTAAATATTGACGCCTGGTACCCGTTGCTTCAGACGAAATGGGGTAGCTGAAAAATATAGTCCAATAGGTAAATGGCATGTAAAGTTCAGCTATTTTCAGGCAACATCTAACGAGGTTTATCAGTAAAAGCTTACCAATTGTATTGTTAACTAATCACTGGTACGCAAAGACAGTCCATGGGGTAGGTGGTATTTTGTACTAGTAGCGAATATGTAAATATGGTTGATGAAGCTGGGTATTTATTTGTGCCTAATTGATCTCATTTCGACAATTCTTATTATTATAAAATATTATCAATCGCATTTCATTTAGATAAAAGCTGTTAAGTATTTCTTTGTCAGTCAACCGACGAAAGTAGTAGGCGCCCATCGGTTACCCCACAGTTGTGTCAAACCTATCGAACCGACGGCACAGGGACTGAGGGACATTGGTGAGATGCGCGACTGGGTTGACCGAATGTAAATTATTTGCCACCGTCCAGCGAACGTTATGAAACAAGATATGGCAGTGGCAATACGACCAGTCGTGCCACCTAAAACCCGCAAATAGACCCAAGCACTGCACTGATCCGCTTGAACTAGTTCAACTTCGTCACGATGTTCGTCATGATGATGATGATAATAACAACAATTGTAATAACCAGAACAACGAATAATTGAAAGCGAACCAGTGTTAAAAGTAAGACTTAGAAAAGCAGTACAAACAAGACAACTACGACTAGGGCTGTGCGGGATTTCGCCCAGTCTACCGCCAAAGCGGCTTGAGTATTTATGCAAGTAATATACTTCGAAGTTGCGTTACGTTGTCGTAATTTAAAGGATGACAATTGCATTTCTGTCGGTCGTTGATAGACGTTTTCTTTATTATCAGCGTCATAATTTACAAGGTAACGTTCATCATTAGCGCTTCGTACTCCGCTTTCAGTATCATACAGTAATGAACATTGATTGAATACACAATGCACCCGTCTCATACATTTTATACATCTATGTAGAACATCTTCATGAATCTAATATACAACAAGCCCAAAAAAGGCCGGCATAGTTTGCAGCGTTTGGCGTGTGGACAATATTGAGAGTTTTTCCATAGAGCTTTTCCTGGGCAAGGAATCGTAGACTACCACTAGCAATCAAGTAGCCGTCAGATGGCTGTAGGCCATAATCTTGATTGTAAACCGCAGTTGTTCGGTGCAAAAGCATACGCTTACATACGCATCTATCGTAAAAACAACACTGATGTTAACAGTACTAACAACCGCGCAAGGTGCCAAGTTTTACATACGTATAATAAAAACAGTGGTCCGCTTCAAATTCGAATGGTAATTAATGGTACAATATACAAGATGAGCCCAAAGATATGCATACGACCACTTGATATTCTAGGTAATTAGCTTGTTAATTGAAACGGCAATTAAAAAATAACAGTAACTAAAGTAAACCATATCAACCGAAGTACTAAAGTATAATACTGAGAAAAGGGCGCAATAAAACGTAACAAACTGTAGCAACAATATTACATGCCTATACAGAACAACTATCTGCGCATAAATACACAAGTATATATATATATATATATATTAGCTTCTATTATTTATTGCCGTTTAGGCAGGCTACACTTAAAATATAAAAAATCATAGGGTTACGTAAAAATGACGTAAAGGAAGATTTAGCCCAACGGTAACAATCTGATTGCATATAGAGGTTGCCATAAGCGGCAATCGTCTTATTGTAATCCATACGAAGAGAATAAAGAGAACATTCAAAAAGGGAAATCATACGAATTGGTCTGTTTGCGCTGAGTCGATCTGAATTCAAGAAAGAATCCAAAGAGCCAACTTCGATTAGAAGTTTTGACTGGAACATACTTATATCTAAACAGACACGTGTAAGCAAGAGAACGAAAGCTAACCAACTTCTAGTATTGAATCTTGAGTGCGTAATGCAAAAATCGCATCCATTTAAAACTATTGACACACGATCGATTTGGTCATTTCTCAGACTAGTACGATATATGCAGGCATACTAAATATATACGAATAAATGAATTATATGGAGTAGATTCACTGGCATTAAATGATCTTTCTTAATTGGCTTGGATAGTACTGCTCTAAGCGGTTATTCTTAGATCGGCATACAAGTGATCTCAAGATGAATCTCGCTAAACAAAACTAGTATGTACAAGGCTGTAACTAGAATTATCGCTTAAGTTAAAAAGTAACTTGGCAGACCTATCTAATGAGGAACATGCTGTTCAGCCAAGTTTCCGGAACAGTGAAGTCATTTGCTTTGTTTCAAACGTGCGATGATAAAATCGAATAAGCATTGACACGACTGATCTGTATCTATTAGACAAATGATAAACGTTAGGATTTTACTAATTCGAACCATATCTAACAGTATGTTACTATACGAAAAATCTCATCTATAGCGTACTGGTCAAAATAAGATTTTTCAATATTGTGACAATGCTTCTTCATGCCGACTGTGATACTGCCTTTAAGCGTTAGAATTAAATAAGAGGCTTTTAATAGTTCGAAAAATAAAGCGTGAAATTCGGTGAAGAGCTAACTATCAAGCAGCAATCCTAAAGATTACTGATCCATCTCCTGCATTTGTATTAAGCTCTCTTCGGCATTTGGCTTTCAGCCTACCCCGTTGTCATAATCCTTATGAAGAAGAAGAACATCTTCACAGCTTTACGCCGCCGTATGTGCAAAACGTCAATCTGAAGGTCCGCATACGCGACGGCTTACTGTACTTGTGGGAATAAATTCGGCTTTTTCTACACTTGAACTGAAAGCATTTGTTTGTTGCCATGCTTCGTGCGTCAAAGATAGAGAGGTCTATCACATAATGTATCTGCGGCTCTTACGACTGCTAATCTAGGGGACGTTCAGAAGATCAGCCGCATTTTGTTGTGCGGTCTTGGGAATGCCAGTCCGTTACCTCAGCCATTGGCGGTGGGCAACAAAAAACAACACATCACATCATAGGCAATAGAAATGGCGTTCTTCAAAGTAATGCAGTGCACCTTACGTTACATGTTTGGCTGAAATTTATTTAAAATACAGCCATTTTTGCAGCACTAACTTCATGTCAGGTTACTGCTGTGAACGGTAGCAGCCTGCGCTGACGGCGCTCCGAAGAGACAGTTGTAAATGCGCCTGCCGGTAGACGGAAGAGAAATAGAAGACATGTTGCTGTTCCCACTTTGGCCATTTCTCAGAGCTGATAAACTTTGATAGAGACGCGTGTACCACTTAGTGGATGACGCTCTCACCAACGCTGCAGCATCTTCTGGTGGTGACATTCTAGATATAGGAAAATCCTAAAATGTCAAGTAAAACGTATAGTTAATGGAAATAATTGGTAAGGTGTTTGTTAACGTACATATACACATTTAATTGCGTTCCACTAGACTTTTTCTAATGCTGAAAAAGGCTTTTTTTTGTTACTTACTTCGACAACAGAAACCCCGACGATCTAAGATTATCGCGCAGACTGGAGAGACTCAAATTGATTTTTGATCACACGGTTCATTGTGCATATAACACGGGTCAATTAACAGGCTATAGGTAACAAATAAAAAGTAGATTTCAAATTGGATAAGCAAAACGTAGTTTTGTTTTGGCATACTAATCAACAAGCGCGGCGTGCCTGTTTCGATGATGGAACGGCCATCGATGATCACAAGCATATGATTGAGAAACAAGTTAATCATGGTTGAAGATTGGCCGATTACTCTCTGTCGACTTTAACCAAAAATAATGTTTGAAAAACATCATCTTGATAGAACGTGTTACTTGTACTGTCAATATATTTTTTAAAACTTCCGCCAAGGGATCTTAATGAGTTTTGTGATACATTGTAGCAAGCGTGCATCAGGTGACACATTTTCCACTTTCCGTTTTGCGAAAGATGACGCCAGTCACTTCAAGTAACGTATGGCCCATGCAGATGCCTTAAGCATTCTAAGCAGGGCACCCTTAGTCACCTGGAACGGGGGCTTTGCTCGGAGGAGAGCCAAGAAATTAACTTAAGTAGATCTTATGTTAAACCACTCGTCATTTACAATAGACTCTTTGGAAATTGTAATCGTTAAGGGATCCACGTAGGAAGGGCTCGCTTTGTATAGTAAATATTTCATTGAGGTCTGTTAACTGGTTTCTGAATTCGTATCTAGCGACTCCGTTACGCATTCAGCTAACTGCCTTTAACTGTGTCTTCAACATAACCGAGTGTAGGTATTGTTGGTAGAAGCCATAAATGCCTTTGTTCTTTAGCTGTATGGTTTTCGGACACAGAGGGTCTCAGCAAAAAGGCCGACAACTAAAGTATAAAAGAGTCAACCGGAGAGAGCAAACAGCAGAAACGACAGGACACAATTGCGATGTTCCACTGGAGCGTTCGACACGTTAACGTGACAGCAGTGCTCGATTTGTGGTAACATTCTCTTGGAACCTTGCTACACACGACAGGATTTCACCATGTTCGAAACCTAAACAACATGCGCTCCTTGAGCAATCTCAGTATGCTCCGTTAATCGCTAATATTACAACAATACTTGCAAAATATATCGGCATAAAGATCATAAACGAACTAGATGGACGAATCTGTACATGCGGAACTATATCCTCTTCAATGAAATTTTTCTATTTTGACGGTAATCAACAAGGTTTCACTCAATCGTATCCAATTTAACTAACCACTTTTGAAGAAGAAGGTGATATTGAAGTAGAAAGGTTAAGTAACTGATAGGGTTTAGCAGTCGCGTACGTCTTTGTTGACGAAGTTTCCTTTTGCTTCAGATCAGCAGAATGGCTAGTTAAGTTAGTTCTCTGAAAAAAGCGAGACAAACAAAAAAAAATGCACTCGTAGATAAAAACAAAACTAGAGCTTTACATTCTAGCTTTTATCAGTATTCTCGGAATACTTACGATCATCTAGGAATGTTTCTATGACAACCCAAAGAATTATGTCAAGCTAGTGAAAAAAAACGTTATAGTCAAATAGCTCGAACAACGGTAAATCACAGATTAGCATGGGAATTTGAGCCCACATGAATATTTTACTATGAACGCCTCTATGTTCCAACAGATGCATGAAACATGTAAATGAGTGGTCTATACTTTTTTAAGGAGTCAGTTTAGCGTCTGATAATTTAAATGTGTTTGTTAATAAATTGCCTGTTTTTGTACAAGATTGGAAATCATAAACAGTATTATACACATAATAATGAGATACTTACACTGGAAACATTTCCGTTGTTCCCCTCTAGGATTTCAGCGAGGATACGTCCTGACTTGTTGAGTGCATTTCTGTCACGAACATCCTTTTCCAAATTATCCTGAGCATTACTTTCCAAATCTGTAGAGGAAATGTCGCTTTCCACATGAAAGTCGTAATTTTCTTCACCGCTAGGTTCACCATTGTCTTCAAAGCTAAGCGGATTCCCGACGGGCGAATCCCCATCAGCAATGGCGTGATGATGCTCCTCTAATCACCAGTTCAATGAATAATAATGATTATAACGTCTATTAGTGGAACGTTGTCACAAAATTTCAAAAATTAAGTAGCCCATTAAGACGCGTAGGCAGAAAACGAGATAATGATAACAGCACAAAATGTGCAGGTCAATGAAAGTAGATAAGTAAAGAATGTTAATAAGGTTTATCGACAACATTTTTACGTGATTTTGAATGATTTTAGAAGCTAACTGCAGTGAACTTCCGAGTTACAAGAGACGCAGCACACCTATCAGTATCGGTGTTCCTTTAGGGCTGAGGCCACCAAGTGGTTCGTCATTGGCATCTTCTTTCTGTTGAGTCTCGAATTCTGTTCGATCAATCTCAGCCTTCACTCGAAGGCCCCGTTTGCCGGTGAACGGATCCGTACGAAGTCCCGCTGTGACGCGCACTTCTGTCTTAGAGCTTTTCTTCCTTACCTGGTAGCGAAAAAACGTCCGACGAAGCATTACTACTAACCATATACAACGAGTATGTGATTAGAGTAAAAAAAATAACTATTCTCTTACAATTTGAACTCGGAGCTTCAAAGTCTGAAACAGCTTTCCTGTTCCTTAGATCATCAGCGTCTACCCTGATGATTTAAGGACAAGCCGCTGTATATAACGAAAAATCGTGATTAATAAGAAATGACCAAGCGAACAAGCTGCAACGAGTAGACACAGCTAGTTACGTGATATAATTTAGCGAATAAACGATTGTTGGTGCTTCTGGGTTCTAAGCTATTTGTAAGCACTTTGACATAAACATAGAATACGAGTTTATCTCTAAGCCAATATATGCTACTTTTGCTACTAGAAGAATAAACTACAAGGTACTCCTTTGTTCATAGTAATGTTCTATACATAATGTTCCAAATTTTGTTAACAAGCTGATGGCAGACAGCACTCGGCTGGAAGGCAGTTTCTATAGAACAACTAAGGCCATCAGCTATTGGTCCGTGAGCCTGTGAATCTGTATATTGTGCTTGGTACTTTCCAATATGTCCCTGAAGGCTTTAAGGTAACCTCCGTAAAGGTCAAAACAAAACTGAGTGCCTTCAATATGGGCGTACATCTTTCAGCTCAGAACGTAAGTAGTATTTCTTCAAAGTAGGCGAAAAAAAATACTAAGATGTACCGAGTAAGTTTAGACTGGCAAAACTTAGATTTTGAAGATAAATATAATCAAGTTCTTTTTAATAAAATATACGTAGACATTATCTAATGGTTGGATATGCAGAGGTGAACCGTAGATCATTCGCAGCATTCATGTTTGCATGTTCGCACTTGATTGTACATAGATGCGAGGATGATCATAGTTTACTAAGCATTTATTGAGCCTTTCAAATTGCGTTTTTATTTAGAATGAGTTCAGAGACATATGCAACTTATACAACAACAACTACAACAGCAACAATAGCTGTTTCACTAATTTTCCACTTAATGGGACTAAAGGTAATAATCTGTTGAGGTTACCTGCTTAATTGTGCCACTGTTTATGTCATCAACGGAGTCATCGAGGAGATAATCTAACGCTTCGTCGATGGCTTCTTGCGCAGAGGGGTCTTCACTCTGAACAAGAGTAGAAACAACACAGAACAGTCATATAGGCCTAGTAATGGAGTCTGATATGGTAGAACCGAATTTAGTACTATTAGCTAACACTTTGATGAAAGTACCTTTTATCAGTTTTAAGGAATTAGTTGTTCGGGGTTCATTTGTGACTTCCTCAAAAGCTTCAATTGTTATGTAGAAACGAACCCCAATTTACACTTGAAATGTTTCCTGTTCAAGTGTTGCTATCTGAACTTTTCCGTTTTCCCAGTATTAGCCATACTTGATAATTCGCTTTATATTCACCTGTCCTCGACGCCAGCCTTCGAGAACAGAGCTCAGCTTGTGTTATCTTTTTCCGCCGAATAATCGGCGAAGAAGGGAGCGCCCTTGACGACAGCCAGCTCGATGGTTTGGGCACGGGTAACGCGATATGCACTTGGCGAAGGCAACATCGCACTCACAAAGCTGTTGACCACAACGGGCGTGCGGACTTGCCGAATCCGAGAAGCCTGTGGAGCCACTCAAACGTTCGATATAAATAGAATTATCTAGAGCGGACAAGCCTGCAGATTCATAAACCTCTAGCTCACTATATTGGATAAGTAAATTGTTCTAAAGGTTAACCGAGCAGATGTTTAAAAAGGTGCCAATTACCTGGCTTTCAGCTCGACATAATGGCATACATCAAACAGCCCACCTGATTTTATTTTGTACCATAATTATAATAACGACTAATACAAGGTGAGTCCATACTTCGAATGGCATCAAAGTAGTGTAGGGTAAAACATCACGCGAATTATCCGCGCGTTCACTTTTCCTGATGAAATTCACGATCCAGAGCTGGTTTCGTAATAGAATGCAAGACTAATTGTGCATCTTTAGTAAACGTATGCTCAGAAAATTTATCCAGCTCTGAAAACGTCACGACCTAACACTTGCAGCCTAACTCTCTCGTCCCAGAGGTCCACTTATACGTACCGCAATAAGCATACCCCGGTCCATCGCAGCTCCAGTCATACGGTAGGAAGTACGTGGCTACGTGCGAACATTGCGTTGACGAATAGCACCAGTCATGCTCAAGACAGCAGCTGAATAGAAGATGAAATGATATAAAGCGTATATTATATTATAGCATTCACAGTGTCGAAAGTAAACTATGCTGTTCTAACACAATTACAAAAGGCTGAGACAGGAATCGGATAAAAAACTAGACGACACTTCGCAAAGGCGATACAACTAGACCTCGCGCCATTACGTCGATGTTCCCCTATCGCGATGGTTAAAAGTTTTCTGTCAGTTGGGTCGTGAAACATATTTTGCACCTCATGCTCGTTCTTCGGGCGTATAGTCAATTAGGCTTCTTAGGGTATAACTAGTTCAGTCGAGGAGGTTCCCGTGGACATTTCCGAGGGGTCATCGAATCCCAAGCAGACGAGTTGCTAGTTCGTAGTTTCTTCGAAGACGCAGAGAATAGAAACCTACTCTTCTTTGAAGATACATTAGAAGACTGAATAACGATTAGCGTTATTTTTCGGTAGCACAAAGATTCAAAAAGTCCTGTATCACTAAACATGCTTTCACATCGATAGTTGTGACCTGCTTATCCAGTCAACAAAAGCACATGATAACCCATTACGGGGGGCCTCTGTTGCAATCATTTTACAATATCCTTCCAAACATATGCGTACTTTGCATTCAAGTATACAAACTAGCAAACTCAACAAGTTCATCGAAGGCGTGAATAGCTCTCCTTCTAATTAGACCCGGAGTAGTTACATTATAACCGTTATAGAAACAGTCTTCAGACGTATCAACTGAACCTATTTTTTTTTTTAATCATCGACGTGCTACGAGAACAAGCATTAGGCGCGTAAGTTGCATATATTTAAATAGAAAATTTAAACATAATTCTTACGGCTGATTTCCTGGTGTCCCTATCAAAATGAAAATAATTTGCTTTATTCGTACAGGTTGTCGCAATATGTGTTGTTGTAGCAGCGATACTTTACTACAACCATAGACTTAGTTATCCAAGTCATTTCATAAACGCTAAAGATATAGAACCATCAAACGGTGTCATAAGTGAATATTTAAGATACAAGTTGGCACACATCTTCACTTTCATATTTTGACACACAACGAAAAACATTATACTCAGTGCCCATGTATGTGTATTTAAGATGCTAGGTTACGTATTAGCTATTAGTCACAGCTCTTGTTTAGGTGCAAATCTATTATGTAGAAAAACTGGGCGCTTAGCTACTTGTCGTATGTCTTTGTTTACAGATGCCGCATGGTACGTATTACCTGTCGATTGGATCAACTGGGGATCCGTCGCCCATGTAACCGCAGAAACAGCCATAGCCATGAAAGGCAAGAGGACTGCATCCAGATACACATTTGAGCATTGACGCTAGCTGTAGCACAGACCGCTTTTTGCGAGAATGCGACCTGTGTAAAGGCGAATCTGCTATCACGATTCCATTTCCTCGCTGGCCATTTGAATGAAGGTTCAACGCGCCGTACATATGCGCCGCATAAGCTATATTCAGCCAAAACGGTGAAGATACACAAAACATGCTATACTAGAAACTTGAAAATCATCAGGCAATAGTTTAATAACAAATTAGAACAACTTAATTACATCGAATTTAAATAAACTAGATGCAAATCGTTACTTATTAACCTTTATAAAAATAACTTATAAAAACAGTTGTAGAATCTTTCTGAAAACACTAGACGAGCTAATGCGGTATCGTCTACGAGAACGTGAACAAGGCACATAACAAAACAGCAAAGAAAATTTGTTCTCAGGACTTTAATGGCTTACTATCGGCGTACGTCTATTGAATACTGGACCTGATCTATGCCGAAGCATAATTTCGAATGTTTTCGTGTAAAACAATAGTGCAGAACACCATCGAGTAAATACGAACATAGCATAGAAAGGGCCGTGTTGCTTTGGAGGAACATCTTGTGGGCGTCTATGTAAACATTCGTTTCCTCAACCACTTCTAGGCGAACATAAGCAGTAATTGGATAATGGGGTAATAGTTTCATCGATAATGAACCAAATACATGAAACGAATACATGTCGGCTACTACACCTGCCATTATAACCAAAGTGAACATTTGTTTGCCAGTTCCTTCCAGATTTTGATCTCCACGTAATAGTCGATTACGCTTCCAGAAATGCTAGTCGGGAATAATGAGCACGTTAGTTTCTATGCTAGTGAACGCATTAACACACGTCTTACTGTGGAGAAAATCACTGCTGAGCGTATGAGTGACTAGAGATGCATTGAAGAATGTCACGTCTGATTTATCGGGAGGCGGTTTTAGCCGAACGCTTATCTTTCCATTCGGTAATACACCTGAAATACAGATTAGCGGAGGATTAATTGATTAGGTAGCATCCCGGACCGATGTATACACTATAGGTTTAATTATATAGCCTTTTTTAGTTCGCTGAAGTAGGGATCTAACGCGTCAGGGCAAACAGATCGCATTTTTCTATTACGTCTATATATACTATATGCCCAATTCCCTCAAATCACTTAAACTTATGTATGGTTTATAGTGGCGCTGGTCGGAGCGTTTGTACCGTATCGTAGACTTTGAGCAAATTAGCAAATCTGCAAGGAGCATGTATACAACATTCGGTTTCGGCGGTCACGTTCCGCATCTTGTAACTCAATCGTTTAAATTTCTTTGAATACACTCTGTCGTCATAGGAAATACATACATGTCTCTCAGACTAGTTTAGTAACCTGTTTTTTTTTTTTTTCACAAGACATCAACATCGAAAGAATCAATCTAACTTTTATGAGAGAAGGTTTGCCTAGAACTGAGAAAAGATTGCTTTCCGCCTGGTACTCCAAAGCACAGACTGAGTATTATGTTTTAAACTTGATAGTTAACAAAGAGTTAAATAGAAGTCATTCGTTCCGGTAGGTTGTGAAAGTTAACAAAATGGGACGGAACTATTCGAAACTGTCTGCTTTCTGCTATCGGAGGAGGGATGGTTTTACTTAGACAGGACGCTCGTCTTCGAAAAAACTTTTGACGGCTACTTGATTTAAATCACGATTGATACGAGCCGTGTAGCACATATTGCATAACGAGCTTTTGTATTCCGTAATTCTTAATAATTTTCTTGTTTGAATACTTTAAATTAAATACGAATTACACTTGAGCAATACGCAACCTACGCCTGTTTTCGGCTTCAATCCAGTTAATCATAAATATAAATATAAAACTTACGGCATACGTTTACCGGGCAACTCATAATACCCTAATAATTCTAAATACTATCACCTTGAACCTGTCGGCTTAAACTTTTTAATTTCGAGTTTAAAAAATTTCGAAGTTATTTGTATCAAGTAGTAGGTTCCTGAACTGAACAAAGTAACACTCTTGACCTTTTATGTTCCCTGTTAAAAAAAAGCGATCGCCTGTGAACTCTTTCTGTTAAAATCAACTTGTATGGAGATCGCCGCAGTATAATTGACAACGTAATAAACGATAATGTAATAGTGATTCATAGCTTTGGAGAGCGGAAACTCTAATGTTACTCACGCCTGGGAAATTTTTTTTAAGAATTAAGAGGAAAATGTTTCAAATCTACTGTTCGATCAGGCGAATCCATTTTAGGTTTGTGTTGAATGTGATGGAAATTTGTGGCCTGAAGAACTAAACTCATAGGTACGGCAAGGGTGTTCGAGAGTGTTGGCAGAATTAAATGCTTTTTCTCTCATTGCGTTATGTGAAAGGTATCGTTATTATTATCAAGTTGACTGTTGTCAACGAAGCAGCACTTGTGGATAAAATTATCTTCACTCAGAAAAATCAATTAAGAAGTAACATGAACACATACCGTTGATGAGTTTTACATCCAAAATTCATCGGATAAATTTATCACCCATAGGTATAATAAGTAAATAATATAGCACGACCATACATAGTTATCTACGCAGACGTACGTGTCCATGTAAGGCGTGTTCAGTGTATTTAACCCAACAGCTCCATCGGTGCACGGATAAAAATGTGTTTTCTCTTCGTTATAAAACGTATCCAAAATTGAATTTAGATTTCTGCATCAATTTTATAAGCAAGACGCCGCAAACACCGCGCGCCTCAAAGCGATTTTCGTCTGCGATACTTAGGACGGCTATTAAGTAGCTGTACTACGAGTAACAGATGACCAACTTAATAAGCGCAAAAACAAAACGATAATTTATTTCGACCTCTTTGAAGTCTTTGAAGCTGACTGCATAGACAGAAGGCTTGTGCCGGTGAACTATTATTATTTGTATGCCTACATGATATATTTTTGTTTATAACGTTGTTTTTTTTGTTTTTGTAAACAATCAAGAGTTTTATTTGCTATTTCACCTGTGATAACGCATAACGTGATTGATTAAAACGGCATAGTGATTTAGCACAGTATAAGAGATATACGTTTTCGCGAAAACAATGGCTGTCCACGCATGCTTTCATGTATTTGCCAAAGGTTGCAGGGAATTTTTTTAACGGGCAAAAAACGAACGTAGTTAGTTACTAACTTGAGTCTTATCCGCAATTTGGGTGACAAACGATCACTGGCCATACGAAATGGCGTCATGACTTACTAATACGAGTATCATACGGACACAATATTTCCAAGAAATCAAGTGTTTATCACTTAACGGAAAGCTTTTTTTACAGTGGCATTGGTTAGAGGCAAAGGAAAACGTAAGCAACTTCATTTGTTTCACACCATACAATAATTCTAACTTAGTCTGTGCTATCTCTATAGCTTTTTCTATTGTTCGATGAAATTATATGACCGAATGAATATCGGAAATCCAATGAACCTCGACATTTTCTGAAAGTTTTTTTAAGCAGATGGCTTTGGCAATGGCAAGCGCTTTCTAATAAAAGAGCAAATACTAAGAGATAGATTATTGTCATACGACTAAGGACGATTTTCCTTATTATTTTTTCACAAAGAATGTTTATATTTAGATTCAACAGATTCTATTCTGTTTATGCTACCTGGAGCATCTACGTTGTCGGGCCAACAATGGTTATATGTAAGCTCCAGCTAGCATGCAGACTCATATCGCGGTAGGAAGCGCCGAAACGTATGTGGTATATTATTGTTTCTTCGTATCTCGGCTGTCAATATAAGTTCAGCAGAAGGTCACTTATACTGGGCGTTGTTAGATTTTCATTGTTTATAAGTGAGGCCAACTTATACACAGGTCGTTGATTTTATGTGTAGATCTGTCGGGTGATACCACCCAGGATACAAGTATTTAACGTTTGTTCTGTAACATGTGAGACATTTATCTTTAAATATTTTTAAATGCATATTTTTTTAGGCTTTTTTCGTACCTTAAGGTTTAGTTTGTACGGTTTGACGCACATTTTCTATTCTAGCTTGTGACATGTTGCAGATGCAAATATAGTCATATGCGAAAGTGCCGGTGACGCACTGTTTCCAAAACGTTTGCCAAATTGGCCATTTGCGCATTACTGTCTAATGGTGTAGACCTTGTATGCCCTTTTTTTTGCTATACATAAACTATCCCTATTAGCATTTATGACTTTTACGTAAATATGGCACGACCACGATTTTAAGAACTGTAAAACAATTTTCTATCCGACGAACGCGCGAATCCGCCGCTAAAATAGAACAATTAAGACTATCAATGCCATCACCGCAACAACAGCGACACCAGCGACCACCGCATTGTATTTGGTTAAACCGCAGTTGATCCTGTTAACACACAGACACGAACACGTATCGAAGCGTGGACCAAAAACGGGCAAGGTTCTAGATGTTGAAATGGTACGTGCCCACTTTCGTATTGGGTTTCCGATGATACCGCCATCGTAAGGACGAAGGTGGAACGGTTACGAACGACACCCAACAGCAATGGCTTGTCAGTGGCTGGACACTTGCAGGCGCCATAGCAATCCAAATGAATCAATTCGTCCGGTTCTGGTAAACCAGTTTAGCACCACGTGGTTATAACTCGAAAGAAACATTTTACCAGCAATGTCGTTGTTGTTACCGCAAGTGTTGCTGCTGCTCCTGCTGCTGCTGGTGTATTCCGAATTGTAGTTACTTCGCAGATATCGGCCGGCAATCTCTGATAGGACAGTGGACCAGCACACGGCCTACTGGCTGAGATGGAGTCAAACAACCAAGAGGCAAAGCAATTAGGCAAGATATCCAGGCATCCACGGGGCTCTAATTGGAGCTCCACTTTCTTTGCTTTTTCCATAGCCAAGCTGCCTCAGTCGGATGTATGTACATATACGTGTGTATAAATGTGTGTACAAGGTGCCGGCAGATTTGGGTGGCAGGCTGATTCGCATTGCCATTGCCACAATTACCTCCTGCTTAGCAAAGGCACGGGGCGTCAAACGTTATTGGTACGGAAAATCAATAGCAGCTGCACCAGTAAGCGAGAAATGCGAAATTTCGTCCTCTTTTTCTGCTGCAGCACTGATGGAAAAGGCGCGCGGTGGTCACGTGGATCTGCTAATCGATGTACGCGTATAGGCGGGCCACCAGCACATACAACAACACTATAACGGGCCGGCGTACGAAGCGGTGCTGACGTATCTATTCCCTGCTACTGATCCTCTTGTTACGCGTGCAGTTGCTGCCGATGAAATGTTGGGGAGGACTCTTCTCCCAACGTTACCGGATCGAATTCATCTATACAGATCGTTGGTCACTAGCTTCTGGCTAATCTAATCTTCTCTACTGCGAGAAATAATCTGTAGTATAGTGAATCGTTACACACCGACAGACAAACGACGCATGACAGAGCGTGAAAATATAAGAGGACGCCCCGTGAAAATATGTGGCTATAACATGTATGAAGTAACGGCTTGTTGTCTACTAAAGCCCGCTGTAATCAAAGTAATAGAAGAAAAAAGTATGTAATTACATCTTGCTGATTCGTGTAGTTAACATCTGCACATTCCGAAGCTCGTCTCATATAAATAGTTAAATTCATCCAAAAAGTTTGCAGTAGCGAATTTTTTTAATTAATTTTACTAATACTAACCCAAATCGTAAGAGGTCCGTGAACTTTATTATCTTATATATTGCTACTAGCTTTGAAAAGATGTACACGTATGAGCTGAACCTTGTTTTCTTTCACACTGCCAATGCGCAAGCTACATAAAAGAAATGGAAATGGCCTATGGCATATGAATAATTTAGTGTAACCTAAAAAAAAAAAAGCTCGAAGTTCCAACTATGTTAGCTGTGGACGACCGGTGCCTTGTAAACGGCGACGTTTTCGTGGAGGTGAGAAAAAGCGGATTAATATTAGTGCGCGAGAACAAAGTCGGCTTCAACGATGACTCTTAACGCTAATGCCGATCCTACAATAACTTAAAATTTCAAAAAATTGAGAAAAGTATCAACCATCAGAGGTTAGCTTTTTCGCTGGCTTACTTCTAATTCCCTTAACACGACTCCTACTGGTACGAGATGATTTCTGCGTCCGAAACGCGTTGAAGCATGGCGCTTTCAAAGCTTCCTACCGACACATCGAAGTTTCGGATGCGTCTGGCGTCACGAGCAGACAGCTGCCCGGAACACTTCTGCTGACATCCGTGACAATCCCAATGACAGTACGAATGGGCAAGTTAGAAAACGTCCAAATTAGGAACACGACAAGCGAATTTTGTTATGATTTGTATCATCGTTGGTGTCGCTGTCGCCGTCGCCACTGTAGCCTGTAATTGTCGTTGTGATTGTTGTATTTTCCATTGAGATAATGCGGTAGTGAAGGCACAACGAGGCGGCTCAATTTTAGCGGTAATAGCAACAGTAGCAACGGCGTCTAGTACAGACGCGGCAGTCTCAACAACAATCCAAAGATAAAATTGTGGAACAAAATCGTCGCGGAAGAGATCAAAACGACAGTATCTTAGATTGGTTTTGCGAGTTTTTTATGCCGTTGCCTTTTTCGGTGTTAGGCGGCATTGTTGTTGCCAGCTAAAAGTCTCAGTGGCAAGATAATAGACGGCCATGTAGCATCCGGTATGGTTAAACGAACGGATATACATATTGAGAATTTCGGCACTATCTTATTTTTCCAGTGAATTACCGAGGTACATGCGATCATCTAGTCTATATTGTTTCAGCTAATGATATCGTGTCATATTATCTGTTTTGATACGTGGCAATTAACTTAGCCCTATTACGATGTTCTACAGAAAATCAACACTTTCAGAAGTTTTTTCATTTCGCTCGGGAACAGCAAAATAGACCAAAAACAGTCCTTTTTTCAGCTAAAGCTAACAAACGATAGACCTTTCATGATCCTAACAATCTGAAGAGCAAATCCAATAGCTGATAGTGAGCAGCATTTAAACAATAAACATAATTTGGCGTCATTTCAATGTTAATCTATTGTCAAGGAGTGACAAGCATGCACACCATTAGTGACCGTGAAAAAGTTACGCATTTTCAATGGGTCCTGAAATAATAATAATAATAGTAATAGCAACTTCTTTCTATCTGCTTCTATTCAGTTTACATAGATCGTCATAATTCGACCGTTACTAGACTTCACACTTTTACGTAATAGCCTCATGAGGTTCGCAACTTCTCCAGAGACAGCAAGTCCGCCATCGAAGCGTGACAGTCCGGCAGTGTGGTACCCAGCGTCAGCGTGTGTTGTAGCGTCAAGCAGAAAGGGAATGTGTTAACGGTCCCTAACTGCGATTCATAAAGAGGATAGTTGAAATTCTAACGCTGATCGCACTGAATGCTTTTTCATCTGCTAATATTATATAACATACTATAGATATGCGGGGCTCTGTAGGGGGTACGAACGGCAACGTTATATGTTCGGGCGAAATCGAAACTGCAATTTCGAAGATATTGTTGCATAGAACGCATGTAAATGGCGCCTTTTGAGGCTCATTTGATTGAGGTTCTATAAGCACTTCTGTTGAAATTTGACGGGAATCACCTAAAAGTATACCTGTATTTGAGAAGGTTTCAGAATATCAAATTTTAACAAATATCTATTTCTGCGCTACTTGATTAACAAAACAACAAAGCACATACCGAGTTTCGATACTTTTCAAAGAAGACTTAGCTAGGTAACAGAAGAGGGCAGCTTGATTAGTGTGCAAATTTATAATATAGGAGGATTATATAATCGTCTAGCGATCGTTGCGACGTTTGCTACGAGCAGTATCTCGGTCATCGCTTCTAGATGGTTATGGTATGGCTTTTCAGATTTCAGCCTTACAAATATCAGGTACGTTATTTCGGCTTTGATTAATGTTACTTTGTTAACACCATTATAATGAATTCCAAAATTCTATACGTGGCACACGATTGAGTCGGCTTTTTGAAGAAGCTCCAATGACGTTCATGTTGGAAAAATCCTAAATATGTGTTACCTCTAACGGCACATATAAATTAGAGCTATAACCAACGACCAATCATATGTCAAAATGACCACGAAGATCTAAAGTGACATGGATATGGTGTCTCTTTTAAATCTAGATACAAACTTCTGAAGACTAGAACAACGAAAGTGACATCATGCAAGGGGTGCTTATACTATTCAGCGGATATCGAACAAGACAAAACCAGATTACTATTCACTTTTACAGAATTTGTCCTTGCAGGCTTTATCTTGTTGTTTGCTAAGTTCACACTCTGTCGTAATGCAAAGCATTGAGGAAGAGCTGTTGAGGACGCTAACGTATCTTAATTATTAATTAGGTGGAGCTATTGAAGTAAATTACATGTCGGTGTATGCAGGACGCCGTCTTCAATTGCTCTTTGTCTACCAAGTACTTTGAAGTCCATTTCATCCGTTTACGTGACCTACGTTTGCGTGTCATATAGCAGCGGAGCAACGGCACGCCAATGAGCCGAAAAAGCGTCTCTCTATTAATAGCAACACTGTTTCGACGTCTAACCATCGTAACGCGAAAATTAACTAATAGTAAAATTATAGCGGCCCCCATATTTAATCAAGATGATTGTGAATTGGCGAAAATGATATCAAAAACGAGGAGATACGCCGTCTCATAAATCAAACCCTTAATCAGCGCGATATTTTCTTGTTAACTTGTGTTAAATTAAGAAGTTCTCTATGGTATGCCGTTGACGACATTACTCTTATAAATAACATTTTCGTTGACAGTCGTGTAGAGTCAACGTCTTGTTCGTGTACGTACACGTAGAACGGGTCCACTTATACTTGTCCCAGCATGTGCGGCCGTTGTGCATATACGTATTTTGTATGAGAAACCCAATAGGCGCCGAACGCAGTGTCGATGAGGATAGTTCCTATGGAGGCAACCGATTACTCCGCTTAGGTATGGCTATTATACTGCAGTAATAGTTAAATAGTGTAATGCATTAAAGCTTTTTCCAAAGCTGGCTTTTACAACTACGGTCTCCGGTGGAACAAACCGCGTCGTCGACATTATTCAGACAAAGAATGAATCTGATTTTCATACAGATGTTCATGTTCAAGTGTTTTGAAAAATTAATAATACATTTTAATAGCAGGGTGCCTCGTCATATGAAAATATAATCTCATGCTACGTTAAAACCAATCAAATCCTACTGCCTCGCTGAAAAAAAAACACCAATGTGATAAGTTGTATCTCGAATGGAGATAGCAGTTGGAACTTGGTGTTGCCACGCTCGTTTTTAGTATAAACGTTTTAAACTGAAGGCCCATTTTTCTATTGCGACATAAAAATCTAGAATTTCTGGACTATATCATCAGATCAGTTTTCTTGATGAAATCAGGAGAACAACACTCGGTTTGGGCCATGCATATGTGTTACTCACTTCAAGGTAAAACCACGTTATGCCTCCTTATAGCTGACGTACAGGCATCATCCGAATAGTTGTTTTTTCGAGCCTGCGTGTATCACGCACCTCGTGAGAAATCGTGCTAAACAGCTTATTGATTGGGGGTCTAACTTGTAAAGCAGTTAGCTAATCGTACAATTATTAGATATGAAAAATATTCATTTGATGATCATACTACTTATATAATACATTCTATTCAAGCGGCTTCTTACACGTGATTCAATGATGAAGCATACTCAGCGTAGCAATCACTTTCTTCACGATTTTTTGCTTATTGTAGAGCAAAGCATAAGCATCACTCTTTTCCTTGAAGCTTGGTTTTAGCCCAGCAGTACGTTAATCGCCAAGATATTAAAAATTAATGACCCAAAAGCGCTACGAAACTTTGACCTTCAAAACGTCGTCACAAGATCCATAGGCCTTTAGGCATCCTATCGAACTGTCTACCTATGCCCGGGTACTAACCTAGACCACAACGTGTCCCTACTATCTACTTGGCAAACACGTATCCCACCGAACTGTCACCGCGATTACACAAGAACCGTATTTAGTTTTAAACCTACCGCTAGTGATCCATCTCAATGCCCAAATGCGTGTTTCTTATAGGTTCACGTACCTAAACGTTGTCACGTCAACAGCAAACTCCATGTCATAGAAGATGCAAGTTTAATTATAGAATTAGAAGCTTTTTTTAATATGAGACGCGCACAAAAAGTGTTTGTGGGTTCAGCGTTAGATTCGCAATAGGTTAAAAAAAATTGAAGAATACCAGTAGATTAAGATTTATTGGTAAACGAATACCAGCTTATCGGACGTAGGCGTATATATACGCACGTGGAAATGTGGGTTATTATGTATGTATACTGGGGTATGCCGAACGTTTTTTTAAATGAGAAAATATTTGCACTGCAGCTTAATATTATTACACTCCCTAGCCTTAATATATTCTATGTCGAATAACAAGAGGTAACACTAGTGTTATGATATGATGCGTCATGTTACGAAATTGGCCTGCACGAAGAAAATTATTAATTTATGCCTGATTTTTAGGTTACAACAACTACAAGACTTTTTTTCTTTTTTTATAATCCACACTTTAGATTGCCAGCGTTATAAAGGAAAAAAATTGACCTATACCACAAAGCCTTCCTCGTAAAGTACTCTAAATTTTACTGATACGTAACAAGGAGCCATGTGTAAAGTAGATATGAAAAAATGCTTCCGCCATAAACGTGCTTTCTGATGATTTCTTAGAGGCTTGAAACGCTTAGGAGGAAACGTTGTACATCTGTGGATGAAAACCCTAACAGAAAATTCTACTTTAAGGTTGTAATGCTGAACGCAGATACAGTAAGCAAGCATATCGAAACGAAAAAACATATCTGCGCTTAAATATAAATCATGCAATTTTCTAGTAAACCACAGTACATCGTCGTCAGCCAACCTGTTAGTTGAATGAAAGACAAATCACAGGCTGTGTCGAATAATTTCTTCTATTCTTTATAATTGTATTAAGGAATAATACGTTTGCAGGTACATTCTAACTGTTTGAGCCGCAGTTTTTATGCTTAAGCCATTAAAAATAACTGTTGCTCCTTTAGAGTAGCTAAATTGAGACATTTACAGGTTGGCGACCTTTGTTTTTACAAATTGTTAATGTGAAGAAGGTCATAAAATCGCGTGAGGTTCTTTGCTATACTTGGATCAGCTTTCGCTGAAATGAAAAGTATGTATTTTTCTATTATTTAACGCAACATTTCTTCTTGTAACTATAGATAAATATTGCAAGTGTGCGAATTACAGCTTCGATCATGATCATTTTGTCACACAAAGTACTATCTATGCCAGTCAATCTTCTTGGATTAGCAGCGGGGCTTCTATCATGCACTATATCATACCATGATCTTCTGCTTCAGCTAACGCACTTCCGCTCGAAACACTTAATTATTAGGAAATATAGAGTATCATGTGCTTTAATATTCTTATTGACAACTTACTTGTTATTTTTCATTAAATTCTAAACTTTCAGTATCTTCAAAGAGAATTTCACCGGACTCCTTTATTTACCTCTAGTAACTTTTCCTACTATTGTTCTCTAAAATCTTACGTTTTTTATGGCGGACCATATATATATGACTATAAACCTCAAAGTCAATGATTCATCTTTCATTGTGTCCTCTCCTTTAAATGTCCTTTTCCTAAAACACCTTTATGGCCATCTCTGACTGTTTTTCACGGCCTCTATGTTATCACTTTTCTAACATATACCACAGAACATGCCCGATTAAGTAAATCGGGTTAACTAAGAATCCTCGTGCCTTTTAAAGCAGGTTTCAGGCTGACATCCTCCAACTCTGAAGTCGAACGGACACAGGCCTAATCGGCTGCACGATACGGTATAACCAATCTCATCTCTTACCAATGATGATAGCGACCATGGCACAGAGTTTGAGGCCGATTGAGGACCACATGTTGCATCGGTTTTACATCTCGGGATGAAGTCGACAAGTCAGCCACGGCACAGACCACGAGCACAAAACAGCGCCAACGAATTAGAACTGAAGAACGACAACACGTCACGGTTTCACATGTAAGTCTACGCGGCATACATAGTCGTAGCACAAAGGCACGTCCGTACTAAATCCAATGTATGGTGAAAGTACCGATACGGGACTGACAGCTGAGGGGGCACAACAGTTACGATAAGAGCTACAACAACAATGACATGTACGAAGCATAACACTAGCGAACGCTAAAAGCAGCATCGAAAACTACGCCGTTTGCACGCTGACGCGTCACCTTCCGCCTTCTTTCGAAAGAATCTCGAACGCTTTGAATAAATTCGCTGAACAAAAAACCTTGGTGATATGGACACAGTAGCACAGGAAATCAACGGTAGCCAGGTAGGACAACCTGGAAGGCCACGAGGTTGTGTTTTGCTGGAAACTGAGCTGGGAAGCTGGCAGGTGGAAGTTCCTTGTTTATTCTAGCAAAAGCCGTACACGTTAACACACACATACACCCCACCATAGGACGGAGGTTAATACTTAACAGTGACACAGTTTATGCACGCCGACAGCACGATATCATGCTCAAATATGGCACATAGGCATCCAGGCACAGAGAAGACGTTTGAAAGGGAACAGCAACAGAGATCTTTACCTGAAGCAGTCAACGCGAACGGATGACACAGTTCACACAATGATAGGCTAATTACAAGTAATTATAAGAACAAACTAACATACTTTAGGCAACTGCGTGCAGAAGTCAGAATTCACCTATCATCACGTTTGGGCCGAATAGATCGCGATGGTGGTATAGATAACCATTAAAATGGAGGTAGGACACTGTACAGGAATGTACACTGCGTTCTTGAAGCTGTGTAGTTCGATTTTTAATGATCCTTGTGTAGGGTAACAAATGATTATTGCAATAACCAGATCAACGACGATGGTAATTAAACACTTAGATAAAATGCAAAGTGTGAGAATTACTTTGCTTAGGATTATCACAAAGCACAAAGTATGGGTTGCAACAGCAGAGATGGCCGAGGGCCCGAACAAGAGAGCACGTTCGTTAGACGAACACCCACGTCACAGCACGAACAGTACGCTAACGTAGACTCGTGCAATGTATTTCGAGTGTACAGGCCACGAAAACTTATCAGCCACAGACGTGAACAAAACAAACGGCACGTAACGAAATCACGAGCGGCAGCAGAACACCCATAACGAACACAGGACAACACGACACGCAACAGGACGAGCGGCCGAGAGTCGGCCCGGTGGCCCTACGCTTGCTGGCCCATGCTGGTGTCGTTGTGGCAAAAAAAGGACAACAAAAATATAGCCGGCCTATCGGAGGGGTGTGCTGCCGGCCTCCGAACGACGGCGTGGCACGAACTGGGGGCGATCGCGTCTGACAGCCGAAGCCACCGATTCAACGTCACCGTTAGATTCGTCTTTGGTCGGACTGCGAGCCGTATCAATTTGGACAACGCTCACAGGACAATTCGCTCTCGCCGATCGTCTCCCGTGCGCGATGCGAGGAAAGAGGAGGCAGAGCGTCAACAACGGCGAAAGCCCGATTGCCGCCGCAGCGGCAGCAGTGGCGCCTGTTGTGGGCTTGGGTGACTTCGATGCACCACGAAGCAACAACCACCTGCCTACGGCCAACACCATCGAACGGCGCACCAAGGCAAGAGCTCAATCGACATCGCTCGCAGCAGCAGCAGCAGCAGCAACAACAACGGCTCAAACAGCGTCGTCGGTGCGTCCAGCAGGCGCGAGAGCGGCAGCTGGCGAGGCTGAAACGTGAATACGCTGGAAGGCTTTTAGACTGTTGTAGGCCCATTAGTTTGTGATATACATATAACCACAAGCGTATGGCTAATGCCTGGATGATACCGAGTGTCGCCGGGCAGCGACGACATTGATGATGATTTTTATGAATAATAATAATAATGAGTTGATCGAGATAATAATTTTGTTAGGGGATATTATAGTGGTGATAAAAGAGACGATGCCAGATCAAAGCAGCTGGCAGAAATGCACCATCTGTCAAGGTGGAGACGTCGCAGGAGGAAGACGATATGATTCGGAATGGATAATCCCACATGTTACCCGCTATTCTGGTCAGCGAAATTCTTCACTATTTTCACAGCGGACGCTCTTGAATTAGAAAACAATGAGTAAAGCACGCAAAAACGACCTGCCCCAAAAAATTAATTATTACGTACAGAATGCGCTTTGCTGACGTTGAATTGCACCGATGATTATGATAGTATCAAGGAAAAAAGGGCTAGCTATCTGAAGTTGGCGGGGCATTTTTGGTTACGCATGCTGTCAGATACAAGAAAATAGATCAGGTTATCTAGTACTATAAGCGTGCAGTATACTTCATTGTTATGATCATTATTTCACAACGTAATAGTAAATGTTCTTACTATAATTTCTAGCGGCTTGTTGAGACTCGTCGATGTCAATTTACAGGGTTTCACTCTCGGGAAGATTTTTTTTCTAATTTACATATCTTGATTTTTCGAGAAATTCGAGTGCAATCATTGACCGTGTACAAAGCGATCTGGTAAAAGACGGATCAAACGGCTGCGTCCTTTAATGTAGAAAGATCAGATTTTGATACTGTATGACAAGTAAGTGAATAAGAACCCTTAAGGCCACATGCGTTTGACAGCCTTAGAGAAAATTTCAAGTAACAAAAGGCCCAAGTGTCCCAAACCACTAGGACCCATTCAGCTTGAAACATGAACGTAGCCTTTTGCAGGTGAAATACACAGACGGGTACTGAAAACTCTATCAATAAGCAGCCGGCTCCGAATTTGATGACGAGTCTCTCCGATAGAAATGACGGCATTCTCTTTGTCACGAAAACAGCTTTTACAACAAGGAACCGTTAGAAGTAAGCTTGCAGCAATTTTGGACTTCGTAAAACTTTCGTAGATATGAACATGACAGAATTGCTACAACTGTTCGAATATTTTTTCGGAAAAGGTAAAATGTAGAATTATTATGCTTTTAGTGCATAAAAGACTTCTTCGTCACTTTGGTTGCTTGCGGCATTAGTCGTTGCCTACAGATGCTACAGCACAAAAGGACATGCTATAAAGTGAAATAATTGTTTCGCTATTCCAAGCGGATATAACAGATGTAGCACATCGCTTCAGCCTAGAGGAATAATGACTAAGTTTCAGCTATCAACAAAAGTTAATGAAGTTTCCTTAAGCTATTCGTTCATTGTTTTTAACTTCCTCATTGTTCACATGTTTGTTTATACACCACTCACACGATATATTTATCTCTTTCTTTTTCTATAAACGTGTTTACAGCAAGTCTTATTTTGTCGTTAAGTATCAGGGTTTAGAAAACGTCATGTTTTATGCGTAAGCAAACCTGGACGGCACTACTAAAATCATTGTACTGTAATCAGGGATCTGAGCATAAACCGGATGCCATTATCAGCCAGCAAATGAATTTCATATGGTCTCTGATGCCACGAAACAGTGCGATGATACAATGTTTTCAGTGTCCTCACGTGATCTCGCTGCGAACCCTATCATCTTAACTGACCAAGGAACGCTCCTAGTTCTGATATTTTCGATAAACGATCTAAACAATACGATATGTTGCTTCGCATGATTGTGTTGTGAGTCTGCGGCGGCAATACATTATAAACACACTTAAGTGAAAACTCAGCAAATCCACGGGCACGAACTCGGTTGTCGAGCTAATGACAGTTGAGAGTGTTAGAGAGGAAGCCGAATGAAGCTCACTAAAGTGCAGCGTTCTAAGGTCAATCTTCAGAATATCGGTGCCCATAAACGTAAAAAATTGTTGAAAAAGTTGATGAAATAGGTGCACAGGCAGCCCTTCATGCCTTAAAGTTATATAACAGATTAATTAATAAACAAACAAACTGCACTAGAATAGCACGGGTCTTTCGTTTAAGGGAGAATGAAACATTTCTATAGACTCAAACGAAGAGAGCTTACTTTGTTTACTTGGCAACCAAATGCATGGTTCATCAATTCGAAGGTTCTAAGGCTAAAAATGTTTATGCGTCATTTTCAGATGTACATAATCGGATCTATTTAATTGTATAGTAACAGTTTAGTTGTTAAAGTGGCACATACTTAGAGCTAATTTTCTTAATATAAATAGAGCATGCCCAAATAGGGCCACTCTTTTGATAAATATCTAAAAAGGTCATCGTGCACAAAGAAAGTTCCTCTAAGTTTTAAGCTGATCCCTTATCAATTACATGTGTAAGGGATTAGGCGACAATATCGCCTATATAGTATAGAAAGAAACGTGTAAATAAATCAGCTCTTATGTTATGTATTAATGTTATACTAATTTCATAGTTATTATATATTATTCGAGATAAACTTGAAGTCAACACTTGTATCGCTTTTTCCTTCTTCTACACGATATGGCTATTACATGGCAAGCGGATAGTGGATTTTGTTCGCAACTTACCAGTTATCCCATGGTAACGACGATAACATCAATATACATACATGAAGAGCAGTATAAAAAGTAACACTTATACGACGATGTAACAGCCTAACGAAGGATACCGAAAGAAACGTGACGACAGATACTATCGTCGAAATTCGAGCGATGAAACCGAAGAAGTTGGCAATGAAGCGGACCACAAAAGAGGTGCAAGGAAGAAAACTCTGATGATCGACTGCTGAAGGTCTTCCTTTTTTACTTCACTTCTTGTTTGTAATGTCAGTAAATAGGCGAGCAGAAGAACAGGTAAGTTCTTAGATTTTTTTCCTTCTTATTTTTTTCTAGAAAAAAAATCATATTATTAGAATATAGTAATAATAATATCTATTTTTCTATCTGCTATTAAATCTCTGTATCATAGTGCTTGTGCACGCGGCCATGAGAACGTCTGTGTATGATTAGCGCTATCCGCGCGATAACGCGATTAACGCTATTGTGTATAACGGAACGGTACGAGGGCGACCCGATAGAATAGTCCTTTAGTGATTATACATATCAAAACGGCGGCGTTTCTTGCCTTCGGTTCAAGCCGAAGGATGAAAGAAAAGATATATCTAGGTACCAGCGAACAATGCTATAGACCCAATACACGAGATTAAAACTAACTGCATCGCCGACAACAGCAAGGGTAGCGGCCGTGATAGACAGCACTATTTCCAAATGATGACTGACTGATGTTTGTTCAATGGACGATTTGCACGACAGACACTTGGGCAGAAGCGACAATCGTTGTCCACGAGTCGCAACTCTCTGAAGGTCCAAGGACCTTTTCTGATGATGGTGAGTACCGGCGGATCCGTAGACTATCCGGAGGCGTGACAGTTAGATACCGATCATTGTCACCGACAACAAAAACTTCTCGCACTGAACTGTCTGTCATTGTCCCTGCTGCCATCTTGGGGATCGTAACAACGCTAATGGTGTGTTCGAGTTTTGAAATGAGTCAAAGTGCCTTATATAATTTCATAGAACTGGAGAATGTGGAGCGGACCATGCAGGCAGAGGCATAAACTTTACCTAATGAAAGGAAATGTATAGATAATGTCAGAGCTTCAGATCGGTGCGGTGATTTGGAATATTTTGAGAGAGTCGGGGGTGTTGTCACCGATATTTAATGCACTACAGGTGCGACGAAATAAAGCAATTTCAATATCTGTAGATGGAGCCCTATGACCTGTTCTATGCCAGCGTCCCGTTGGGGTCAGGGGAAAACAAAGGACATTTACTTGTAATAATGGTTTATTCCTCATAGGAGGTAGTTTTCTTGATTTTGCTTTTGCCGATCGGTGAAAGCGGTGCCGGTGAACGAAAGAGAGGTGGTCGTCAAAATTATTTGGCAAAAATGTATCACGAAGTACGCAAATCCTGTCCTATTCCTTCTTTTTCACAATATCTTTATAAAATAGAAGATAATTTAGATGTTTCTAATGTTAAATTTACCGAAATCAACAAAACGCTGCCTTGTTTTCGAGCTCTCAAATCACGCGTGGGGTCCCATAGGAAAATTAGCGTAAACCATTCAAATAGGCAAACTTAGCGGCCCATTCTAACTTGTAGAAATTAGAAACTTTAACTAAAGATAGCCTAACTTATCACGACTAATCAGTAGCCAAACGCTAAACTTATCATTTATCTTGTTTAGCGTAAGCGTTAATGATAGCGCAGCTTAGGTTAGCTAAAATAGATATTGCGGTAAAGGATTTCGTTGGCTCCGCGGTCAAAGCCAAGTAAATGAGAAAAAATTTCGTGGCAGCCAGCATGCTTCCAATAGGCACCATATGGGCAAGAAGTGTTAACGCCAAATTGGTCGCAGCGACCTAAATGATCTTAGCACTTGCTAGGGTCCTGTGAGAGAAACCCTCACCATTTTATATGTCTAAGTATTTACTCCGTTTTTTTTTTTTTTATCACCGATCGCTACATTCGACAAGGTCGGCCAGTAACAGCCCGCCGAAACTGTCCCGTACTACTTACCGAAGCCCTAGAAATCAAAAACACAACTGGAATAGTGTCGCCTTCCACTTTGCATTTGATTAATCGCGATGGGCCAATTGACAAAATCATTAAACTGATGGAATCGAGTCATAACTGTTGCTATATTAAAATGAAAATGGTTGGCTGTTATCTGTAAACGTATGCGGTTTAATTGTATTGCATAAGACCCAACGTTAACGATGAACTGTTAGGGCTCTCCATGTCCGTAGTATTTCCCATAATGGCGCTCGTTTTTACAATCAAGGGTAACTGAAACGCCTACTGATCGCTAAGGATACGCTACAAGTACGCATTACAGAACATGTATGATCCCGAATTTCTTGCAGACAAACACATAAATACGGCTCTGCAATAGCAGATGGGCTTCGATCATCAAATTTCGTGTAGAATACGTAACTTGCAAGCAGTTCTTTGAGACAAATAATAGCGGCTTCACTATATCTGAATCCTGCGCTTTTAGCCCCTTTTTGCCACAGTGAAGTCGAGCACCAAACCACATAAAAACAAACACCTGTTCTATTTGGCTGGAGTTGGTTGTCATGCATCGCTCTTTCGGTATTTTTTGCCCATTACTTTATTACCATGTGAAAAATAATATTATAATGTATACTATTCTATCGTCCATCAAATAAATATTCCCAGACAAATTGTGCTCCTTGGATTGCTTACCTGGATGACGCACCACTCCAACTGCTCTGATCGGCGATTCAATTTACTACGGGAATTTCTCGTCCGCCGTGACTCATAAGTGATCAGTTTACGAGGAAAACACGAACTGATGTTTCGTAATCTAAACGTACGATGATTTTTTGTCACGATTCAGTGTTTCTTTTCATAAGGCTAGCGCTGAAATTACTACTTTCAGACACAGGCGTTTAGCCACTCTATTACCCACTATTACAGAAGCTTTACCGAATTATCGCCGTTTTGTTATGGCGTTCACACATGACAAATGCAGTATTTGACATACGTATCTCTATTATATAACGTAAAAAGCAAAAAAGCCCATACATTTGTATACAAGGTAAAGGTCATTGATGAATGACGGAAAAGATTCTATGTCAAACAGTTAGAAACGATGCTTGCTATTTGCAACAGAAAAAAGACCTATTTAATTCTGTCTAATTTCTTTTTTTGGCTTGTATAGATAATGGCTTGACGTTATCATAACAGGAAGATATTTATTGTTATAAGTTCTACGCTACTTCTTATTGGTTTAACACAAGTGAAGTCAGCAATAACTAGCTTTGCTAATTGTTCATTTATACAGTGAAGTGATACGGCCTTCGAAGGACCGGTGTCGTCTAATCTCGTTATAAGTACGGGCGTAGAAAGGACACGCGTGAAGCTTTACAAGTACATAATTTATTATCTAAAGATGTTACGAAATAGCCACATTGGAAACCTTGTATTAGAATAACCTTAGGCTCGACTTAAATTACCGTCTACGGTCAATTCTTCTTCTATTTGTTATAGCGTTATATGTTATATGGTTTGTATTATAGCATCTCTCAATGAAGATCTCTGAAGCCGTTATGTACATTGTCATCGCCGTGAAGTGGTCAATTACTGATCTAAAACGGGCAGCTTTACAAGCAAGAGACGGATGCACATCGTGAGACACTAAACAAGCCATTCATCAGGAAAAATAATTCCAATTAAAAATTTCCAGTAATCTCGAGGTACGAACGCGTTTCATTCGACGGCATGATTAAGACACGCGATCGATGACCGTTTGTTAATTAATGTACAACAGATGTAGAGGCATAGTTTCAATCAATTCTAATGCCATACTAAATATATAACGCAGTTCCGTTCAAAACGTACAGCCCAACGACAAATCAAGTGCAGCCATCACCTCGAACTCTACAACACCCGAATTCAAGTAACTTCAAATAATACCGTATGGCGTAACTTCTTAACAGCAAAACAATCACATGCGACAACCGTCGAAACCTGCAATCAACCTTTTCCTCAACAGCCTTCCCCGTATCCCAATATCGACAAAATCTAAAATTAAAACTTAATAACATATATACAGTGATTACACTGTCATAAGGTATTGTGCAGTCTTCTCTCCTTTTTTACCTCTGTCAAATTGTAAACCATCCCCATCATCATCACAAGCAGCATGTGTATCGAACTATAACTGCGTACGCAGCTGGGGTACGGCGGTGTCGTGGTGACGAACGGTGACCTTGTTCGATCGCATCACCGCATCTGAGTCACCGGTATCAGCTGCAGGCAGATTAATAGCATCACAAGCTGTTTCTGCTGTTGAGGCGCACGTTACTGCTGCCCCTAGGATCGTCTGTCTTCATGACCGAGTGGATGTACCTGCAAGGCTTTGCGCGCCCGCGTCCGTTTTTTTGTCCATCTGTGTATGTTAGCTACCGTATATGTTGTTGTTGTTGGCCCTTTTGCTCCACGTTATTCGCTGAGTACAGCGTATAGGCAAGGAACCTAAACTTAGCTTAGCTGAACAAAGGTGACGTCGCCGTCATGTTATATTTGTTGTGGCAGCTCTATTTTGTCGCTCTTATATTCTTCTTGTATTCTAACGCGGTGCGTGTACATAAGCTAACGTATCTTAGACGTTATTTGTATCTTTACTTGTCTGGCCGTCTGTGCGTATGAAGCACCTTCGCGCTTTTGACGGCAACTGTAACAAAGGCGACGGCGCTTGGACTGCTGCAGCAATAGATGGACTCTGAGGTCGAGCGTGGAGAGGAGGGTTCTAGGGCTTTTTTTTTTTTCTTAATTTTTAGCTTCTAGAGCTGGGCGTGTTTCTTGACGCGCGATATGATGCGATCCGGATATCTGAGCTTTGCCTTGTTAATCCTATTTCTGTATTGAACCAAAAACGGGGATGAAATATGTATCATACAGTTAGACAAATCCATGGGGCTTTGAAGGGGCCAGTATTCGGTTTTTATTTCTATCATAGTTTCGTCGGTTCTAAAACTATGTTTTAGCGAAACAAGCTGAAACCCGAGGAGGTACGGATAATTAAGTGAGTTGTATTTTTGTAGGAGCTGATAGTACTTTAGGTCCTGATATTTTTATTTGCTTACAAAATAAACGATTCTTCTGTGGCGCGAATTACGCACATACAGAAATCAAGCGGATAAACGAGGCTACAAGGTAAACTAGTAAATCTTATTAAATTAAGCACGTAGACAGACTCAACAACCAATCGAGTATTTTTTGCCAGATAAATGAATTTGTCGTTCATCTGTGCTATAGCTTCATACATGTGTATCATATACATGTCTAGTTCTTATCTGTAAGACACCTGGACAGATTGTGATTTGGCTCGCATGCTGACGTTATTCAGTCTTGTGTGTGCACGTTTGTTAGTTACCGAGGGCGTTTGGCCGTGGGTGCCATTACTTAGCCAATTACTGCATATACCTGGTACCTGGTAATGTGTGCATATAGAGTTTCACTTGTTAATAACTCGGCCTATCAAAATGGAGGCGATAGCTACCTTCAGCGGTAGACACATTATAGGAAAAGCACAAAAAGAAGGTAGGCGTCTACCCCTGCAGTGTCTAACGTTATGGAACAAATGTTCTGCATCTTATTTATCCAGTGTAATAGTATCAGTAATATATTTCTGTCAATTATTATTGTCAATGTTAAATTCAGTTTTGAGACAGACAGAGTCACAATTCTCGTCTGTCATCAGTAGTAAAAGAACAGACACCCAATGAACGCTGGACGTTCATCACCCGCCAGAGTTATGGATCCAACAAGGAGACAATTTCAATTGGTACGCGATCGACAGCCAGGTTTCAAAACCGCTGCTTTGCGCTAGCTGCGATTGCTGACGCGTCCATTAGCCCTGTCTGTGTTTCTTGCTATATATATATATTTATATATACATATATATATATATATAGCATGGATGATTAACTACAATAATATAACCTGTATCTAATTGTCTGTGCAAGTAGACGAATTATAATATGACGTTGTAGAGACACAATGTCACGAATATGGTGCTGGTTGGATACCTTGGAAAAATCGAACATTGACTGAATAACTTTTGTGGCGAAGTTTATGGCATGGGCTATTAATATTGATGATCAAGATCGCTAATTACTTCAGAGAGGCAATAGTGTTCGGCTGGCGGCATAGATATTTTTTCTAAATCATATCGCAGTAAAAGCTAGTTGAATGTTCTGTAAGATAGGGATATCTGTTCGTTTTCCCCGAACCGCTTGTTTAAGCTTTGCCATCGACATATACTGCTCGACAATGATGATTAAATAAGGAAACAATTAAAGTAGTATTTTTAATTGTAGGAAACAAGGCTTCAAAGTCTCTAAGGTTCCGACGGTAATGCGCCTGTCTGTCTGTCTGTCCGTTGAGTCCGGAACCGCTCGTTCGAGTCCCATTCCTAATCCACGTAGCTCTTCTATCTAAAGGTTAAGAAAGCTACAAGTCAGCAAATTCCAGAGTACCTGCTAGCGAGATTCAGTCTCCCTCACGATGCGTGAGGACGACAATGATGAAATATATCAATTTAGTACGGTATCTAGTTCTAGAGCATTCGATAGAGCACGGGCTTGCGCAGAATGGACTTGTTTCGAAATTGGAAAATGTTTACCAAAAGCCTTCACTAGTTATTACATTCAAAAACTCTTTAAATTCTGACCAAGTTATGCCAAAAAAGGTCAGCCCGAGCAAATGTGTAAACCCACTATGAGAACAATGATTATCAAATCATGAACAAATGAAGGTACTTCTTCTTCTTCAATTTGTGCTTATTAATGAGTTGATTTATAAAAAAAAAATAATAATAATAATAACTTTTCCAAAATCAAAGCAGGTGAAAAATTCCTAATTACCCTCGGTTGAGCTGGTTCAGAGCGTAAGAATCGCATGTCACCGAACTTTCTAATTATCATTTCCTAATTCCACAGGTATACCCCAATAGGATACTCCTCACGTGCTCATCAAGTTGCCTTAGATATTATATAATAGAGTGCTATATATAGAGAGGCCCGTATGTTCCAACACGGTAATTAAAATAAAGATTTACTTCTTTCAAAGATAGAATTCTCTGTACTACCAGAGCCATTGCTGAACTGGGGGAAAACTGTTATCTACTAAATATAACACTCTGTAAACTTCATCGGTCAGAAACTCGGCCTGATGCTTTAGATTACCTGAAACATTTATTTTATACACACAAACAAACTGCTCTTAACAGGATTGTACAAAACGCCGTGGAACGTCGAAGAACAATAAAGGCCAACAACATTAGCTGGCTATTTACAGATAGCAGATGTCTAAATAAACGTTGCTATCTTGAAATGGTAATTGATTTATACCCTTTATTAAATTAATTAGACTAGCGCCAAACGAACACCTGCTGACGATGGTTTCATATATGATATTTGACAAATGTATTTATCATAGCCCGTGAGTGAAAGCCGCTTAGCTAGGAATTGATTCAGTATAAAATGTATGATAGCTCCTAAAACCTACGAGACGATTTTCTCTTATGTTACTGTGAAAAACGATACTAGACACGAGAAACCGTTAACGCCTAACGCATTTTTATGATTTAGACCTGTATACAGTAACGGTCTATTTTGTATTAAGGCAAAGGTTTGCATCACGCGTGTTCCAATGTATTAAAGCTATTCGAATTTGGCTTCCGTAGCCGTGTTGCAGGGCGACTGATCGTATGTTCCAAAATGAACGAAAAATTACGCCAGAGCATTGTATCACGCAAGCAACAAGCCACCTCAAAAATGAAACAAAAACTTTTCCTAGGGATACTTGAAATATTAAGCAGTGCTTTATTGCTGTCGGACGACCTATTGAAAACCCAAAATCTGAAAATCTGCAGGTTAAAAATACATACCTTCTAATGAAGAGAAATAGGCATTTTTACCAGTGCCAAATTGGGTTCGAAACAGATGCATTCAGGGTTATATAAGAGACAATATCAACTTGCTTACTTTAAGTTTGTCTCAACGCTTAGTCTTCTCCGTGTTTCTAGTGAGCCTCTGCGAATATTGGCACGTGACGACTGGCATACATAAGTCTTAGTGAGCTCTGTGAGTGAATGGATTAGAAAGCAAGGTGTCGCTGTTAAGACCTAAGCAGCAATCGTTATTACCTCATACGAATGATACCAGTCAGATCATTTAAAAATTAGATCAGCTATGTATACCGTTATATATGCTATTACGACCGAAGAGCTGAACTAAATTAATTACATATTAAACTCAAACAGAGTTTCATAAAATGCTATAATATATGGTCAGCTAGCAAACGATAATCACTAGAATCTCAAGACTAGGTCCATAGTTTATGCGACCATGAAGGCTCGAAGTGCAAAGCTGAGTAAGAATTTGCCTCAAACGTACCATCGTCCTCTCTAGCGATTTCACACAATAGTTATGGTTGCTATATGTTCCTCGAATAGGCTGTAACTACGCATCGGGTTGTCCGTATCTGGTCGAAACAAAACTTCAAGCTGATCAGTATGCAGTCAACTTAAGCTACCCTATATTACTATAAACTCTACTGTGCAAAATACGGACAGTATTTGACGGCCCAATACAAATTTCCTCCTGTATCCACCTGTGCGGTGCAGATGAATGAAAGGGGTAAACGGCTTAGATAATTCATCAACAGGGAGTGCACGCACAAAACCGTCGCACGATCAATGGCCGCGAACAGTGTTGCCGCTGGACATTGTTATTAGCCATTGTTATGTACACATAGCACACCTTCTAACTAGCGCAATATATAGATACACACAACATAGAACTATGGGCTTAGTCGTATTGTTGTTAGATAATGCCATTGAGACCTTGGAACTGCGACTAAGAGGCCCTATAGCGATTGTATTTACTACTCGTAATCTTTAGCGACCTGCACGGCGTTGCCATTTGTTTGTTTTTTCATTTCATGCCACGTCACACGGTGACCTGCATTTCTTGTTTCCAAGTTAGTAACAATATTAGTGATTCACCTTTAATTTGGACAGAGAATTCAATGGGACTGGCTCGGCTTCCTTCTGCATTTTCTAGGTACTGAATACAGCGATCGACAGGAAATGCTATAGACGCTTTTATGGGCCGCCACGATCAAGACCACGTGTGTACGGCGCCGCGTCGGCTATCGGTTTGTACACCTCCTAGAGGACCATTAAAAAAATGAGTTTCCTAGATTGTACAGAGTTTGCACATCTTAAATCGATTCCATGTGAAATATGCCTGCAAAGCACTGCTGCTTTAACAAGTAGTGATCCGTTACTAGTAGTCTTTTAGCGTTGCTTCGAGAACTACCAATAGAACGATTCCATAAACTTATGCGTAAACAGTAATTTAGCATTGTGTTAAATAGCGCCGCGGAGACAACAAAGTTGAGTAGAAAGTTAGACGTTCATATGCGCGGAAAAATATTCGTATCTTCACATCAATGAGCCGCTTATTTCTTTACCTCTATCGAAGGCTTATGGTACTTATCACGCCTAAAGATGCATAACTAGTCATGTTTGCTCAAAATTGGTTTCCGGCAGTTGGTCACCAATCCGAGCTACTACCATATAGCCAAGAAATCAAAGAACATAACGACAGTCCATTAAATTGGTAAATATCTCTTTGGAAGAATCTTTCCTCAACGTTGGCCGACCTTGTTCGTGTTCATTCACTTGTTATTATCATATTTTCTCAGCTCATATTCATAGCTGAACAAAAGCCAAGATCAATCTTCACGCGAAATCTATGGGGGACTCGTTTCTCCAGACGAACGACGCGCTCACTGATCGATAGTTGGCGTTATGTGTGAAATCACAAAATTAAGACAGAATAAGACGTTGATATGTATTGTAAGGCAACTTTTGCGGATTAAGTCTGTTGCCCTTGACCAAGGCCAGTTTATTTTCAATTTGAAAAATATTTACTTGTCTATGTAATATATGTAAGAGGATGTGTAACGCATTAAACAATTCCACAAGGACAGCTTATTCAGCTTTGTCCAGTAATCAGCCTCGCATCAATGTTATGGAAAGGGTTCAAAATAAGAAAGTTTTCGTTTCAGATTTTGCAGTGTGTGTTTGCTGGTCTATCAAATTAAATACAGTGACATAAACAGTATAAGATATAATTTATATATCATATTGAAAAGCTGCTGCCTATTAGGTGTTTCGGCTGTAGTTCTTCGAGGACAGCAAGGTTCCTTTGACCTTTGATTTAATAACCTGTTAACGAAATATTTAGATGATGGATCCTTATTTTAGGCAAATGTACAGTGAAAAGATTAGCGTACTTGCACATGAGAGGTGCATTATTTTCAAAATGAGAATTCGTTTGCGTATGCTAAAATTTGGGATTCTTCAAGTACTAGTTGCAACAATGAAACAATGAGGGTCTTTTTACCAGAGTTCAAAGCAGATTCATATTTGCAGACCTTTTTCATCCGGTCATAGTCCCAGTTTCTATAACAAGTCATCACACACGGATCTGACTGAATGCGTCAAGTAGTTACATAAAATCTACCCAAACGTATGCTAACATTGTTGTTCGGACTATTGAGCTAGAACCATTGAGGTCTGAATAACGTAAGTCGATTGATTAATGGCGCTCGCTTCCAGTAAGTAACTACAGCCTCCGTAATATTTATGATGAAAATAATTGTTTAACAGTAGATATACAGGAATTATCGAATGGTTACAATTATTGATGATTTGAAATTGTGAAATTTTTTTTTCAAAGAGCCATTTCTTGTTCTTGAAAGCCTAAATGATATGTCGTATTGAGCACGCATACTGTGGTTCCAGTCAGACAGAATTGTCATCTATTGTTATGGGTATGAGCGCTGGACCATTTTTCGCAAAATTTTTGGCGCATGGAGCAATGGTGGATTTCCGCGTAACACGTAGGTGCTATACCTGAGATATTTGTGTGGTATTAAACAATCTAAACGATTTATAATATTTGAAATGTGCTTCTTCTAGGATACCGAAGAGAAGCGCGAAGGGCGCTTCTTTGACGAAATAGGCTGATCTGACGAGCATGATTAGCTAGCATGATATGCAAGTAATGAGAGGAAAGTACCTTCTTCATTTATTTTGAAAAACGTCGAACTGTACAAACTAGAGGCTACAAAGTAGTAAAAGCTACAAAGCGTTTTGGTAGGGTTAACATTGACATACTAATAGTAACCTTGCCAGTACTATGTTGAATTGAAGGCGAAAATTTCTGTGTATGAGCAGATAATATGATTTTAATTATATACTCTTGACCTTCTTAATGAATTGACAACGGATCTGTTTTGGTTAAGGTCCAATTATAGATTACAAGAAACAAATGTGACCTTTTGATATCGAATTTTCGCACCGTACTGTTGCTAGTATTTGTTATTATATAGCATTATTTTGCTAGTAGTGAGTAGATCTGAGTTAATCACTAGCGCATAGCAGCAACAAGAATACGATAATGTACAATAATAAATTAGTGGTACAAGCGTAAAAAAGTACGTCTACTGAAACGTCTGATCACCCAGAAGATAAGCAAACTAATTAGTTTCAGAAACAGTTTCCTGATACAAACTAACCTGTGAAACCGGGATTAACGATAATACGCTAATTAGGCGGTTAGCGAACGGGTGGTGCTCAATAGTTTACCTAGCGGAACTAGACATGAGCCCGCTGCCGCGTCTTAAACATGTAAATGAGCATTATGATATTTTCAATATATTTTTTTATATTATTGTTCTGATGGCTATTAATTATTCGTATATAAGGCCCACAATTACTTTAGTCGGCTAAACGGTTCGTTGTATCAGCAACTCAAATGAATAACTCGTCTATACAAAGGCGTGGTACTAACGATACTCATACAAATATCGAAAACCATTGTATAAGTACAATTGATGGTGAAATATATCGAACACCATGGCTGTTTTTGCATTACTACTGGATTCACTAGTGATAAAGGCAGCAGCTAAAGGAAGAAAAAAACGTACATTTTTGTGCCTCAAAATCGTTAGACAGATAAATGATACAAATGGCAAATAACTATGCTTATATGTGCAGAGTTGTACACTAACTGGTTATCGAGAAAAACAGGGAGTGCTTTTTTCACCTCTAATAAATGCGTGTCAGTGCTTGACGGCTATCTACGATAATCAGACCTAAGAGTTCTTCGAAGCTTAGCTTAGCATAAACATGCAAGTAATAGTTGCAGATTGGTAGTTACGACCAACTGCAGTGCCTGAGCTTCAACAATGAGTATTAAAAAGAGGAATCATGAAAAAAGTAAAACAACTCAAATGTTCGGCTTCTATAAAAGTTTGGTAAAAAAAAAAGTTACGGGAGAACAGTTAGCAGTATTTTACTTTGACTCAGCTCATTCCAAACCAATTTAATGAGTTAAGAATCTTTTTGTCACCAGACAGAAGAGGTGGACAGAACAATGGTTTTCGGTTAAGTGCTGTCCTGGAGAACCGCAAAGCTACTACAGGCTGTTGTAGACCACCTTGCAAGCACTGCGCTCTATACGATGATCGGCTCTGAGGAGGCGCTGAAGACATTTGATGCATTTTAACGGACTGTGCACAGTGGCTTTAGATGATGGTCATGAGCCGTCGGAGCTTCGGTGAAACACAACTTCAATGAGGCCGCTTCACCCTGCACCTGTAGCTCGTCGTTCACCTTATCCGCTTTTGAGCGCCACGCAGATTACAAACAGGATAACGGCAATAGACGGTCGCGTGCAAAAAGCCTCAACAAACCGCGAAGTGCTTCTTTTATGCTAACATATATTGGTGGTCCTCTTAAGAACGATAGGAGCAATATTTTAAACTAAACGCAAAAAACATTATGCTGGCAATCGGTAATGTTGTAGAGAAGTGCCTAGATGAAAGGTTGTTGCTGCAGTAATCAGGCAATAAGAGAGAACCTTTCAAGCTGTTTCCCGTCCACTGTTACGAATAAAAAAATACGGAAGAAAGATCTAGGTATATTCTTCAAGTAATTAAAAAAAAAGAAAAAAGATTTCCGCCAAGAAATAGCATGTGCGAGCCAGTGACGTGTGTTGCCAGTACAGCACTTGCGAACAAAGCATTGAAGTCTTTAGAGGTTGTTGGAATTTCCGCATTCTTATGTAGCAAACCGGCCTTCTACTGGCCGTGATTCCAAAAAACGATAGTATATAGTTCAAGCTCTCAAAAGACTGTTTTAATATATTCATAGTTCACGTAATGCAGAAGCAGAGGTTTACTTGTAATGAAAAGCCAGTATATTCAAAAGCAAATGTCGGCAAAAGTGAGCACTTTCTCTGAGGTCCACCTTGGCTGGAGCTGTGATTATTAAGCATTCGCACGAATCAAATTTGTATATTACAGAATGTCACTTTATGGCACTTTATGACGCTGACCTTATCGACAAGTGAGCAGTTATCCTCTCCGTTTGCCACGAGACGCCGAGATCTTCTTGTTGACGTTGATTATTGCTGGATGTTATTGTGCAGAGAGTTCTCACGCCGAGCCAGCGGCGTAAGAACTCTCTGCACAATAACAAAAGGTTAGGTGCTTTTTTACGATGTTTTAAAGTACATATGAGCTCACTAACAGACGTTCCTTGGAATACATACGGAACAGCATATTAGAAGCACCTCTGCCATTTTGAATGGTGTTTTTCTAATTAAAACTGCTATTGTTTCACTTAGATTATACTTAAAACGATTAAACCATGAAGATCTTGTTGCTGTTGCCGTTGCATACATGTTTATTTGAACTAAATCCTATGTCATATGCACGCATTGCGTCACAAGCTACTCGGTTTATATTAATTCAAGTTAATTGTAAAACTAAATAATTTTTATTTTTGTATGACGGGTATAAGAGATACTTCCAGTAAAAACATATGTTATTAGTTACATGGTTCAATTTTTAATTTATTAAAAATATCGGCTTGGTGACAGTAGGAAGCCAATCTTCCGCAGCAGCACAAATTCTACGAATAGAGTTTTCAATTTTTCGAGTTTTCCGTCTGCTATTGCCATTAGGCATTCCATCAGATGGCTTGCTTCCAGCACAAAACGAGGTGTGTCTACCTCTGGGTTTGCAACGTGTTACCAATATCAACAAACAAATAAGTTAATCTGTAAGCTATCTCGAGAACCTGTGCATAGATCTACTTACCTTGGCATGGCATTCAAAACAGTATAATTTTCAAGGTTGAGATTCACGCAAACTTTATTTGACAAACAAAGGTGCTTTGTGAATACTAAATGACCATTTATTTTAAGCATGTATAACTGTCCTTGCAGCGAGTGTTATGATAATATGCAGAACCTAAATGCACTGCCTGATTGTTCCATTTAATACAACATATGACTATAATATGAGTAGCTAGGACAAACGGTTCCGCTGTTGTGGCAGAAGTTGAATTCTTAAGTTCTACAGAGATTAAATAAATACCTGTCACATTATCATAAGCTAGTTTATTAAAATCCAGCCAGGCAATAATACCGATGATTGTTAATTGATCATAGATTTGGCACTAAATGCGTACTCATTATAATGTTGCTCAGGCGGTATGCTGTAAGTTGAAATTTTAACAAGAAGAAAAGTTAACAGGGGATAATTAGGATGTGAGGATATATAAGTGTAATATAAGAAAAAAAAACTTTTACGAAAAATCAACGTTTTGTTACTGCAGGATCATTATAGAGTCGTACGACCCTATTGATGAGTAGAAAAATGCGTGAAACACGCACTGAAGCTAACGCCGGAGCTAGCGCCGTGCGTATCTCCAATATCAAGTAACAATCGCCACTTGACCTGTGCCGTAGCGAGTCTTACCACGCATCGGCCGTTGTTTGCAAATTATGGATACACTCAGTTTGAAATACTTCATTTTTTGTTATGTAGGCTGAACAATGTACTATATTCATTTTTAGAAAATTATATGGTTTCTCTTGCTAAGACCTTGCATAGAACCTTGCATATATATATTGATCAGCTTCTTTGGTTGACGTATCTGTTTCTTGTTAGTAAACGCTGACCCAGCATCACTGCTTCTCAATGACGGTCATAGTTTCCTATAGCATACGTCTCGGAATATTTTTTTTTCGAAATGTCAAAATTCATGATTGGTTAACCGAGAAGAAGAAAAGGAACTTATTTTTATCAAGTTTTAAACCAGTTTTAAGCTCAAATCTTAAATAATCATTTACTCACAAATTTCATAAGCACTTTGGCCACAGCAGAAACAATGTCAGCACCTACTTAGTAGTATTCAGACAGTAACTGCGATTAGATGTACTGAAGCACACACAGAAAAAGACGGCTATAGACACGACAAAGGAGTAGCGAATAAAAAACAATATTTTTGCTATTCAGAATATAGCCACATCCAAAGATAACGATGTGCAAGTTACGTTTTTCTACGTACGGTTTCGAAACGTCCCAATGAGTTTAGCAAAAAAAATAATACTTCTGATCATGAGCTGGGGCGTGAGACATCCAAAGCTGAACGCTGTGTCAAAAATCTGCTCTTCGTGACTTGAGAAAAATAGCTTCGCTCATTCATTAAGTAACGGCTTCCGTATTACTGATCATCACCAATTCAAGATCAAACTGCAACCTACACGATCTTCAGTTACGTATATATATATATACATACACAAATATATATATATATATTAGTATACTTGTGTATTTTATTAGATCGGTGTTAGTTTCGGAGCCATGATGACGGCCACTTCGTTCGTTATCCAAATTGTCTTTTCGATTAAAAAACTCGCTTTGATTATTCTCACGTTTTTGGCGCTCCATAGGTTCCAATTTTAGCCGCCTGGCAATCTCAGCCTCGAAATCTGTGTTAACCTGGGGCCGAAGATTTTTTTGTGAACTGCCAGCAGAAGTTCCACTGCAGGAGTCCGAGTCACTACAAAGACTAATTTTGGGGTATGGTGATTGGGAATCTGTTATCTGGGTGACCATTTTTTGTGGCTTGAGTATGAAGATGCGGGCTGGACAAGTTTCTTGTTTTCCAACTAAATAGTTATTTTGAGTGGATCGGTCTTTTTTCGAGGAAGTCTCATTATCACAACTTACATCGTTATCGGAATCAACTCTCTGAGGCCGTGGCTCATTTGAAGCAATATATTGTGAAGGCTGTTGTTTTGTTGTGCTTGCCTTGCGTTCCTTTGCATCAGGCTTATCACTATACAAGTTGCTTTCACTATCTTTGGATGTTATCACCGAAAGTACTTCCTGAGTGCTTCGTATCTTTGGAACTAAAACTGTCTTCTCTTTCATCGGAGATTTCGTTATTAAATATTGATTGTGCCGTCGTAAAATGGTGGCGGCATACTGTCTTTCGGAATCCGAGTCTGAGAAATACTGTTTTTCCCCATCCGACTTTGAGAAATAACTATTGTCCTGAGTAGACGTAATGGTATCCATCGGCGTGACAAAGCTGCATTTCTCTGTGGAATTCGGCGTAACTACAGGGTATTCATCTTCTTCCTCACTCGAACTTTCTTGATCGTTCATGTACAATTGACTACACGAAACTTTGAAGATTTTCTGCTGGCTGTATGTAAAAAAGCCGATGATATCTTCGTCTGACCATTCGCCTTCCATCAAAGTTGCTAAAGTACTGCGAACCTCACCGAGACTAATGCTGTTAGAGACGGACGCTAAGATTTTACTTTGTAGATGCCGGCACACATTAGCGGGATTCTGCAGAGATCGGAATTTGGCATTTTTCTCCATTGTGTTTGAAATATAGGGTCTTGAAACGACGGTTATTATTGTAACGGGTGCGCAATTAGCTTAACAAAGTGCAGATAGTCATTTAATGAAAGATGATATCTTTTCAATTAAGCAGAAAGATAAGGCCGGTGCTTTTTTACTGTCTTAATTGACAATCGACTACCGTTGTCATATGTTAAGCGTGCACCGGATCCGCCAGTATAACACATTTCAGTTGCGGCCACCTGCAGACATATGAATAATTCAGACTTTTAAATTTCTCTCTAGCTTGGCCTGGTATGGGATTGTAAAAAAAGTGCTATTTCAATATGTTCATTGTCGTAAACGATACAGTTGAATCACTACTGTTTATTACAATTTATATTATGTTATGTAATAACTTATACCACTATTCAGCTGTTTTTGTTTCCTTCTGAGCGGTTTTAAGGTGTTGATTTCCCTCTAAATAAACCTACAGAGACGACAACTGGGAGATCGCGTTATCCAAGTTCAGGTTTCTAACAGCATGTCAGGAGTTACCATACTGAACATGGCTGTGAATGCTCGCATAGTTGCGGATATAAATAAATAGTCAAATAATTAATTCCTTAATATATATAAATACATATTCAGCTCAATGACTCAGCAATAATTTCCGATAAGTTGACTACCAATTATTTTTAGTGATGGTATTGAGTTCATGTAATTTTTAATTTAAAAATTTTAGCGACAAAAAAGTACCTTCTAAATATTTCTAATTGCATTTTTAGTATTTGAGTCATATGGGTAAGACCACGCCCTTTCAAATATTTTACCCATTTTTAGTTATACGTAATTCAGAACCTTTTTCGTTATGATGTTCAGCTCGTTACAGCCACCAGGGAGTACCACGCTGGATACTATTTCGGTCGTCAGCGATCTATTGTCACGGGCTGTGCTACGCCTATTAGGGCTGTAGTTTGACCATATAGCGACTACCTTGTATATTTTAGAACCATGATACCGGCTGCCCAAATAGTGCAAAGTATCGAGTGCCAACCTGAAATGACGCTGACATATTACTAAACGCAAGGGCCATATTTGACAAAATACGTTATGCAACATTTATACAAAGCTAACGTAATAAAGCAAATGAAATATATATGGACACAGAATTCACTTTCTTAACTTTTTTTCGTTACTAGCAAACTATAGCAGTAATTCAGTCCAATTGAGAGGTGGAATAACGCACTTGATGCACCAATTTCCATTTCAATATATAAGGCAAGATAAATTAGAATTCAAAGGTTGCCGCTACACGTCCAACAAATTTTGAATAGCTATGAAATACAAATGTTTTTCTGTAAAAAATTAAGTGACATGTTTTTTTCATACGCATGAAGGTTAGCTTATCAAAAAAACTCAATAAGTTATTTCACAAACGTCGACTGTTTTTTGTCCACCACATGTCTATTGGCTCCTCTCACCTTAAAGATTGCAGGAGCATTTGTTGATCGTTTTATTTTAAAAGTTAAATCTTTTTATTTATAATTCATTTGACAAATGACATGCACTTTAATTTCCGGACCACCTGATTTTCTCACAAAATAAAGTGGCGCAATTGATCTGTTTATAGTTATGTTGTGAGAAAGGGTATATCGACCCGAGACAAACCTAAGCTTCCCCAATAACGCGCGCCTTTTAAATTTGAATCTACGATCGTATTATACTAAAAAGAAAATAAAGTTACAGCTGTTTTGACTTGCATGCAAACTGATACTCCATAATAACTTAACATAATGTACTGATTGTCAGCTAGAAAAAAAACGGTGATTCAATTTACAATAAATCTCGAAATGCAATTTGGTATATACCAAGAATACATTTTAATTATTTTATCCAAAGCGAATTATACAACATACAAATAAATACGCAGTGTATCTCAGTTATAGAAAATGCCCATAATAGAAAACTATTGTATACACAAAGTCTGTGCATTCGTCCAGGTTTCGAAAAAGAACGACGGTTCAGTCTCAATAAGATAATATTAACAATTTAACAACAAAACACGAAAAGTTGCCACTTCTATATCTGTTTTATTGTAAAATCGATAAAATTATTAGTTGTGTCAAGAAGGATCTAAAAACAATTATGAACTTGAAGAAGTTAGCGTTTCTTAAGAAGTTTCTTCAAGCGTAAAAATAAGGAATTATAAAGTCAACTAATATTATACAAAATGTAATTCCATCGTGACATAGCATATCATTTTTTGGAAAGTTTCACGTATGTAAATTACCATTAATACCAGGTTCAGATCAGGCTGCTAATTGGCCGTTTCGAAGTTATGATAAAGAACTGAAACAGAGTAATGTTTATATATTCTTTGAAGGTTATTAGGCACTGTATGTTGATAATAAGTTTGTGTATCTCTATTGGGCATTCTCCATTTTTCTTTGTACTTTCTAATTAAAAATGAAACATAAGGAACTCATTTTAATTTGCTTTAGGGGAAATTATAAGTTTAGTAAGCTAATTTACAGGTGGTTTGGTGCGTGTCACTCTTCTAATGCGTATTTAGCATTTCTGCAAGCCCCCTGAAGCATTCACCTACTTCGTGAATAAAAGATCTACTTTAAATTCTCAACAAACTTCAAATATTTATTATGTATTGTGGGCTAGTTGAGCATGCGTTATAAATTAAAAGCATCATTCACCCTGTGACATTTTTAATTGTTTATTGCTTTATTTAATCACATTTGCCAAGTAGTGTGCATTGTTAACGGTGTTTGAATAGACGACAGGCGCTTCTTTAAATGATAGTGGGTTAGAGGAAGTCGCTGAGTTGGACACATTTCCCAATACCGCATCGTGAATAGCGAATCTATCCATTTGTTGAACTAGCATGTTAAATGTCCAAGTTCATTTTAATGGGACAAATCAGTGCCGAGTGGCAGAGGTTTTATTCTTCTGAAACCAAATCTCTCTTTAAATTATCTACTGTAAGGTAAAAGTAAGGATGTAGTGTTTGGTCCGTTAAAACCCTGACGGCAAATGCCAGTACTGACTAGGTGGAGCTCTGCAGTAGATGTAGGTAACTAGTTGGAGAAAACACAGAGATTAAAATAAATAATATATATTAAAAACAGTAAAAGTGTAAAAGGTGTCATAGTTATAGAGCGGTATTTTTATATTCCTTCATTTTGAAAATAGTTATTCCTGTCCATCGTCATTCAGGTTTAACTTAGCCGAGGTCTTGTTAAAGGTACGTTTATTATTATTATTATTATTATATATATATATATATATATATATTATTTTATTTTGTTTTTTATTCTTTATATTTAATTTAGTTGAAGTGGTAACACGGCAGAGGTGCTTTCCTAATTTAGCTCACAAATGCCTACGTGGGTTGGCGAAGACCTTCAACTAGTGCATCTAAATCGATCTTAAACGAGTCTAAGGTTTTCAAATCTTAGATAATAATAGGTGACAAGTTTGCCAATTAAAATTCATAAATTTAACACTAACCTCACCGTTACTACTCGTGCTAGTGACTTAATTCAGTTAATCGTTTTGTTAGCTGCTAATTAGGTAATGTTCCTAATATCAACAGACAAATAAGTTCCTTTCTAAGCTATCTCGGAGACCTGTGCATAGATCTGCTTACCTTATACTTACATAGCATTCAAAACAGTATAATTTTCAAGGTTGAGATTTAAGCAAACTTCCTTGCTTCATAGGATATTTGACAAACAAAGAGTGTTTTGTGAGTTCTAAATGACCATTTATTTTAAGCACGTATAACTGCCCAGAACCTAAATGCACTGCCTGATTGTTGCATCTAATATAGCATATGATTGTAATAGGGGTAGCTAAGACAAACGGTTCCGGTGTTGTGGTAGAAGTTAAGTTCTTAAGTTCCACAGAAACTAGATATCTTTCACATTATGGTAAGCTATTTTATTAAAATAGGCAACAACACCGATGACCGTTAACTGATATAAACGAACATGCGGCATTTATCTAAGTATCATAGATTTTTCACTGAATACTTACTCTAATTATAATGTTGCTTAGGCGCTATGTTGTAAGTTGAAGCTTTTTTCAAGAAGAAATGTTAACAGGGGGTAATTAAGATGTGAGTATATGTAAGTGTAATGAAAGTGTATGTGTAAAACTTTTACGAAAGTCAGCGTTTTATTACTGCAGGATCATTATAAAGTCGTACAACCCTCTTGATGATTCGAAAAATGCGTGAGACGCGCATTGAAGCTCATATCGGAGTTAGCACCGTGCGTATCTCCAATATCGAGTAACAATCGCCACTTGACCTGTGCCGTAGCGAGTCTTACCACGCATCGGCCGTTGTTTGTAAACAATGGATACACTCAAGTTGAAATACTTCATTTTTCGTTATATAGGCTGAACAATATACTATATTCATTTTTAGAAAAAATATATAATTTTTCTTGCTAAAACTTTGCATAGAACTTTGCATATATATATTGGTCAGCTTCTTTGGTTGACGTATCTGCTTCTTATTGGTAAACGCTGACCTAGCATCATTGCTTCTGAATGACAATCATAGTTTCCTATAGCATATGTCTCGAACTGCTATCTTTCGAAATATTAAAATTCATGATTGGTTAACCGAGAAGAAGGAAAAGAACTTATTTTTATCGGGAACTATTTTAAACCCGGTTAAGCTTAAATCTGAAATAATTATTTACTCAAAAATTAACTAAACATCTATACAAAAAAAAGCACTTTAATTACAGCAGAAACAATGCCAGCACCTACTTAGTAGTATCTAGACAGTAACTGGGATTATACGTACTGAAGCATACGCAGAAAAAGATGGCTATAGGCACGACAACAGAGAAGTGAACAAAAAACAATATTTTTGCCGTTTAGAATATAACGATGTGCAAGTTTTTCTACATACGATTTCGAAACGTCCCAATGGATCTAACAGAAAAAATAACACCACTGATCTTAGTAAAAATTTTATTACTATCATGAGCTGAGGCGCGAGGCATCCAAAGCTGAACGTTGTGTCAAAAAAACTGTTCATCGTGACTCGAAAGAATTCGTTCAGACCTCTTTGCGGATCATTACCGAGTCAAGGCCGAATTGCAATCTACATAATCTTCAATTATCTATATATAATAATAGATTATAGCCAGCACTTAAATTTGTCACTGGTGGACTACTTCTACTCGAGGCGTCGCGCGACCTTAACGTCCTTGATGGCATTGTGTCGACTTCGAAGCTGAAGTCGATGGACTTCGTTTTCAACAGACACCCAGACAAAGCCCACAAACTCCTTGGAACTAGTTGTCCTGTGAAACTAGAAGTACCGTTCAGACCAGTTAAGAAGGGAATGCCCTAATCTACATCTGTCCTATTAAAGATTACTGCTTCCAACTAAATGATGTGCAGGCCAGACTTACAAGTTCACATATTGAGTGGACAACCTGACAGGCAATACAGAACTTAGAGGATGCAAAATGGATACAGCGGTACCATAGCGCAAACCTAGATGAACTGGCTTAGCTCCAAGACTCTTTGTTGAAGTCCAGGTCTGATGCGCTTTCGTAAGACAAAAAAACTATACGTCGTACGTATTAATAAAATTTTTCGTGATTATATACGTTTGCTCATTAAAGTTAAGGATGCGTGGTAGTTTAGATTCGAAGCCTCTCTTGAATACACTTAGCCCTGTTTTAAAACTCAGCCGTCTGAAGCTAAGCTTAACAACAGCACTAGACGTTCAACGAATTTTTCTATCGGAACAGAAATTCTAGCACTGCACGCAGGAGACGTGCTACCTTTCGCTCTCCCGTAGCTTCCTAAAATAACGTATGATCGTTTAGTATGATCGTAGACGTTTCTTGCTGCTAAAACCGTACCGATAATCTCTGAAAGAACAGCTGTTCCCAACAGATCTAGTCTAGAGAAAATTAAAGCTCAGTCTTTTTTTATACCTGGCAGTTTTTCCTTACATAATAGTATTTACATGATTTAGATGCGGCTCATGATGGTATAAACATAATCACACATGTTCAGTCTAGAAAGTTTTAGAAAATGAAGAAAGGCAAATCTAATGTATCTTATTATTTTTAAGGTATCATATTTATTTTATTATTTAAGTAGTGCACAGTTTGTGTCCTGCAATATTATAGTAAATACTATAATTAAAAAGATAAAGAATAGGGCGGGCTTCATTATTTTCGACAGCCGTTAGGTGAAATAATAATAAAGTAGTACTCCGGTTTGACTGTGGTAGAACGTGAAGCGCCTGAATCGTAAAATGATAACTGTCTTAACCTAAATTCTTTAACGACAAAAGGTAACACTGTTTATACTGTGGATTACCCCATCCTATGTGTACAGTACCAAACTAGCATGTTTTGATTTCGAAATTTTGTCAAAAAAGGCTAACCATAACATTTTGGGAATCGACCTTGAGCATGAAAAGCTCATTTTTGTTTTAATTATGATTTCCTGTATGTCATTGTAGGTATTGTTGAAGCGTCATTTTATTGCTCACACTGAAAGAAGGCGATGACAGCTCAAACTAACTTAAATTTGTGTTCAGAAACGGAAGCACTGAAATAGAAGTGTTCTGAATTATCGCACGCTATCTCTACAATGTGCAAAGTACTTGCAAGTTCTTACTAGGTGTAGTACAATGTATACTTACGCACGCTCATTTTTTTTTATCACATAAATCTCTAGTGAAAGTCGCCTCAAGGTAGTTTTCTATTTTAAGCTATAACTAGTCATGTTGATATTCTTGTTTTGCTCGTTCTAGGTTTACCAAAATGTCGTTGAGTCTTTCCTTGTCCTTGTCAACTTCGTACATATCGAGAACTGCTGCCACAACGCTGCCTGTAGATAAATAACCAATGTTACCACCTAACTTGGATCGAAAATACTCCAAGTAGACCTTGATTTCCATATACGTTAATTCCCCGTTTGTGTATCTCATTATATCGTTATAAATTTTGGTGCTATCATGACTACCACTTCGTTCCTCATCCAAAGTGTCTTTTCGATCAAAGAAGCCACTTAGATTATTTTCACGTTTTGTGCGCTCCATATGTTTCAGTTTGAGCTGCCTGGCAGTCTCAGCCTCGAAATCTTTTTTTTCGTGAAGATTTTTTCGTGAATTGTTAGCAGCAGTTTCATTATCAGACTCCGAATCGCAAAGATTAACCCTCGGCAATGGTGGTCGAGAATCTATAATCTGGGTGGTGATTTTTTGTGGCTCGCGCATAAACGCCCGGGTTGGACAAGTTGCTTCAACATTTTGTTGAGCAGGTGAATAGTTTTCTTTAATAGATCGGTCTTTTTTCAAGCAATCTTCAATATCGGAACTTACATCGTCATCGGAACTAATTCTATGTGACGGTAGCTCACTTGAAGCTACATGTCGTCGTTTTGTTGTGCTTGCCTTGCGTTCCTTCGGGGCAGGCTTGTCACTATCCGAGCTGCTTCCGCTACCTTCCGATGTTGTCACTAAACGGACTCTCGTAATGCTTTGTTTTTTTGGAGCTAAAACTATCTTCTCTTTGATCTGAGATTTCGATATTAAATATTGATTATACTGTTGTAGGATGCTTGCAGCATACTGTCTTTCGGAATCCGAGTCTGAGAAATATTGTTTTTCCCCATCCGACTTTGATAAATAACTGTTGTCCTGAGCAGACGTAGTGGTATCCATCGGCGTAACAAAGCTGCGTTTCTCTGTGGAATTCGGCGTAACTACAGGGCACTCATCTTCTTCCTCACTCGAACTTTCTTGATCGTTCATGTACAGTTGACTACACGAAACTTTGAAGATTTTCTGCTGGCTGTATGTAAAAAAGCCGATGATATCTTCGTCTGACCAATCGCCTTCCATCAAAGTTGCTAAAGTACGGCGAACCTCAGCGAGACTAATACTGCTAGAGACGGACGCTAAGATGTTACTTTGTAGATGCCGGCACACATTAGCGGGATTCTGCAGAGATCGGAATTTGGCATTTTTCTCCATTGTGTTTGAAATCTTGGGTTTTGAGACAACGGTTATTATCGTAACGCAATTAGCTTAACAAAGCGCTGATACTCATTTTACGAAGAATGATACCTTTTCAATTAAGCACAAAGATAAGGCTGGTGCTTTTTTACTGTCTTAATTGACAATCGGCTACTGTTGTCATTTGTTAAGCGTGCACCGGATCCCCCGTATGACACATTCCAGTTGCGGCCACCTGCAGACATATTTAATTCACACTTTTAAATTTCTCTCTAGCTTGGCCTGGTATGGGATTGTAAAAAAAAGTGCTCCTTAGGTATGTTCATTGTCGTAAACGGTACAGTTGAATCACCACTATTTATTACAATTCATATTATGTTATTACATAAATTATACCACTATTGAGCTGATTTTGTTTCCTTTCGAGCGGTTTTAAGGTGCTGATTTCCTTCTAAATAAATCTACAGAGACGATAACTGGGAAATCGCGTTGTCCAAGTTCGGATTTCTAATAGCATGTCAGGGGTTACCACATTGAACACGGCTGTGAATGCTCGCATAGTTGCGGCTATAAATAAATTGTCAAATAATTAATTCCTTAATATATAAATACATATTCAGCTCAGTGACTCAACACTAATTTCCGGTTAAGTTCACTACTAACCATTTTTAGTGGTAGTATTGTGTTCATGTGATTTTTAATTTACAAAATTTAGGAACAAAAAAGTACCCTCTAAATATTTCTCATTGCATTTTTAGTATTTGAATCACATAGATAAGAGCAGCCTCTTTTAAAGGTTTTCCCATTTTTGGTTATACGTAATTCAGAACCCTTTTCGCTGTGATGTTAGCTCGTTACAGCCACCAGGGGGTACCACGCTGGATACTACTTAGGTCGTCAGAGATCTATTGTTACGGGCTGTGCGACGCCTATTAAGGCTGTAGTCCGACCATATAACGACTATTTTATATATTTTAGAACCATGATATTGGCTGCCCTAATAGTGCAAAGTATGGAGTGCCAACCTGAAATGACACTGACATATTACTAAACGCGAGAGCCATATTCGACAACATACGTTATGCAACAAAGCTAACGTAATAAAGCAAATGAAATATATATAGACACAAAATTCACCTTCCTAAAAGTCTTTTTTTCGTTACTAGCAAACTATAGCAGTAATTCAGTCCAATTGAGGGTAGAATAAGGGACTTGATGCACCAATTTCCATTTCAATATATAAGGCAAGATAAATTGGAATTCAACAGTTGCCGCTACACCTCCAACAAATTTTGAGTAGCTATAAGATACAAATGTTTTTCTGAAAAAAAAATTAAGTGACATGCTTTTCTCATATGCATATCAAAAAACTCAATAAATTATTTCACAAACGTCAACTGTGCACATCTTTCCACCACATGTTTATTGACTCCTCTCACCTTAAAGATTGCAGGAGCGTTTGCTGATTATCTTATTTGAATGTGAAATCCTTCTATTTAGATTTAATTTAACAAATGACATGCACTTTAATTTCCGAACCATCTGATTTTCTCACAAAATAAAGTGACGGAATTCATCTGTTTATAGTTGTGTTGTGAGAAAGGGTATATCGACTCGAGAAAGACCTAAGCTTCCCCGATGACGCGCGCTTTTTGAATTTGAATCTACGATCGTATTATACTAAGAGCAAAAGTAAGTTACAGCTATTTCGACTTGCATGAAGTTATAAAATGATATAATAATGGCTTAGCATAATATATTGACTGTCAGCTAGAAAAAGCAGTGATTCAATTTACCGTAAATCTCAAAATGCAACTAAAGGTGTGAATTTGGTATACATCAAGAATACATTTTAGTTGTTTTATCCAAAGCGAATTATACAACATACAAATAAATACGCAGTGTATCTCAGTTATAGAAAATGCCCATAATAGAAAACTATTGTATACACAAAGTCTGTGCATTCGTCCAGGTTTCGAAAAAGAACGACGGTTCAGTCTCAATAAGATAATATTAACAATTTAACAAGAAAACACGAAAAGTTTCCACTTCTATATCTGTTTTTTTGTAAAATCGATAAAATTACTAGTCGTGTTAAGAAGGATCTAAAAACAATTGTAAAGTTATTATCCAGAATGTGTATTATTTATTAAATAATTGTGTGAGTGCGTAACTGAGCAATATGAGCGAATTGAAATGAAGTGGCGAATGCCTTCATAGAGGTTTTTGATCTTATTATGTTCCGGGCACAAGACAATCTGCAAATGACTTTTATCAATCGAAGGGTTGTAATTAGTAGAGCAGTTACCATACTGCGATCTAATGAGGCTTGTCTTCGTATTGGGCATTGCTGTTTGTGATAAAATAATTAGCTTGTTGCCGGGATGGAATCACATTAGTTTCCATACGTAAATATAGCACATAAATGTAAAAACTATATTCCTAAATATATTGCTCTTATTTGTGGATGAGCCGTATTTGCTAGCATTAGACGCTGGCAGAAACTTAATCTATTATAATAATGGGAATCACTACAACCTGCGGTGTGACATTTTCAGAAATAATACTTTTTCGCATCCACGAAACTACGAAAACTTTAATTAGATATAAATTTTCACTGAAAAATATTGCCCCAACACATATAGATATTTTCAAAATACGAAAGCCAGAATAATAGCGGTGGTAAAGCTAGATGACAGCAACGATTACTTCTGGTATTAGTTTGGTGAGCACACTACGGTGATCGTCATTTCAACATAAAGTCAATGTCAATTTGCTTATGCGTAGGCCCCAACAAAGCATTTGTTAGTGATGTAATATTTCCGTGAAATAGAAAAATTCTTCGTTTAATGATGTCTCTTCCCGCTGTTTCAGGGGATGCATCAAAGGCGAATTCGGTAGCCAAATATTGTGCCGTTTCTGTACTCGGGAAGAAATTGCTATAAGATAATTATAACAATAGCAATCCCTACAACCTGCAGTGCGACATTTTCAGAATTTTTACTGAAAAATATTGCCCCAACATATATTAATATTTTTAAGACAATAAAGCCAGAATAATGGTGGTGGCAAAGCCAGACGATAGCAACAATTACTGCTCGTGTTAGTTTGGTAAGCACACAACAGTGGTCGCCATTTCAACGTGATTAATGTCAGTTTGCGTTTTACTTTCAGAGTTCAGCGCGTTAAGTTCAGTTTGCACTTTAAACATTCAATCTATAACCCCGAACCGCATTTGCTTTCTGCTTTACGCGCTTGTTATAGCAACGTGCACTGAATCACTAATAATAATAATAATAATAATAAACTTAAATAATAATATTAATCAAGTTAGCGCTTCTTAAGTAGGGTCTTCACGCTTAAAAATAACGAATCATAAAATCAACTAATACTAGGCAAAATGCAGTTCCACCGTGACATAGCATATAATTTTTCGGAAAATAAAAACCATTAATACTAGGTTCAGGTCAGGCTGTTAACTGGCCGTTTCGAAGTTATGACAGGGGACTGAAACAGCGTAATGTTTATATATCTTTTGAAGGTTATTAGGCACTGTATGTTGATAATAAGTGTGTGTATCTCTATTGGGCATTCTCCATTTTTCTTTGTACTTTCTAATTAAAAATGAAACATAAGAAACTCATTTTAATTTGCTTTAGGGGAAATTATAAGTTTAGTAAGCTAATTTACAGGTGGTTTGGGGCGTGTCACTCTTCTAATGCGTATTTAGCATTTCTGCAAGCCCCCTGAAGCATTCACCTACTTCGTGAATAAAAGATCTACTTTAAATTCTCAACAAACTTCAAATATTTATTATGTATTGTGGGCTAGTTGAGCATGCGTTATAAATTAAAAGCATCATTCACCCTGTGACATTTTTAATTGTTTATTGCTTTATTTAATCACATTTGCCAAGTAGTGTGCATTGTTAACGGTGTTTGAATAGACGACAGGCGCTTCTTTAAATGATAGTGGGTTAGAGGAAGTCGCTGAGTTGGACACATTTCCCAATACCGCATCGTGAATAGCGAATCTATCCATTTGTTGAACTAGCATGTTAAATGTCCAAGTTCATTTTAATGGGACAAATCAGTGCCGAGTGGCAGAGGTTTTATTCTTCTGAAACCAAATCTCTCTTTAAATTATCTACTGTAAGGTAAAAGTAAGGATGTAGTGTTTGGTCCGTTAAAACCCTGACGGCAAATGCCAGTACTGACTAGGTGGAGCTCTGCAGTAGATGTAGGTAACTAGTTGGAGAAAACACAGAGATTAAAATAAATAATATATATTAAAAACAGTAAAAGTGTAAAAGGTGTCATAGTTATAGAGCGGTATTTTTATATTCCTTCATTTTGAAAATAGTTATTCCTGTCCATCGTCATTCAGGTTTAACTTAGCCGAGGTCTTGTTAAAGGTACGTTTATTATTATTATTATTATTATATATATATATATATATATATAATTTTATTTTTTATTCTTTATATTTAATTTAGTTAAAGTGGTAACACGGCAGAGGTACTTTCCTAATTTAGCTTACAAATGCCTACGTCTAAGCCCTCCAACTAGAGTAACCTAAATCAATCTTAAACGAGTCTAAGATTTTCAAATCGAAGTTCTTTTGTTTGTAATAGATGACAATTTTGCCAATTGAAATTCATAAATTTAACACAGACCTCACGGTTACTACTGACGTTAGTGACTTAATTCAGTTAATCATTTTGTTCGTTGCTAGCTAGGCAAACGCTAAGTACATACGTGTCAATGAATACTTTATATAGCCCACAATAATTACGAGAATAGTTAAGATTCGATTCGTGATAACCTTCAGTCGCGCAAAATAAATAAAAGGAGCCATGGCCTATCTACTTACTAGATGACAGCTTATTTTGAAAAATTAATGTTACATCTATTGATAATAAGCAATGGATTATATGTTCGGCGAATCTACATTCTCAACAGGTTCGAAACGAACCACCATTTTCTGCGCATCTATTGGACCTGAAATCTACATCCGGACATAAAGGCCTACTAATATTTAGAGGGCTAATGTACGATGAGAATACTCTGTCAGTAGGGCAGCTGACCCTTAGCTCGACTAATTGTACCATCAACCCGTACGCGTATGTCGCCGATTCGATTGGGTGGAATTGGCTGAGGAGTGTTTCATGTTGAGCAGCGCAGGGAAGGGTGTGCGAGTTATAGCAGAATATGCAACTGACACCTCGTTCGGAACTTTACCGATAGAGATTTCGATTGCACCACTCCTTTTCTTTACATATTAGAAATACAGTACACAGCTGATTTAACAACAAATTTAATACGCCTGTTTATGAAGGTCAAAAAGGATTTTTGCGGGTTAATATATATCAGCAGTTCATATTATGTGTAAATTGTCACTTTATAAGATGGCGTCGTACAGTATCTAAACTCTTTCAGTTTACTTTTCGGCTCCTTTTGCGGAATAGTTCGGGTTTAAAGATAAACATCAAATCAATAGTGAATTATGAACAAGGGCAATGTAAGACTAGGCCCAGCTCTTCATCGTCATTGTTTGTAATTGAAATCGACTTTAATGTTATATTACAGGAGGACAAACATGTGCACAATAAAAAAAACATCCGTGAAGCTAAATTTGAGGATTCCCTTAAGTCAGTTCAGATGCTTTCAAATTTTGTTTTTAGACAATCGAAGTATTTGAACAAGAACATACTTTATTATGTTCAACTTTTCAATTTGACCTACGCCCCAAGCTTATTCAAATAAAAACAGCTCTCTATTTGATAAGATAGTTTTTTTTTTTAAAAGCCAGAAAAAGAAGCGAACCGTAAATAGTAGCATCTAGTTCAAACTGTAGTCAGCACCTTCTCAACGCTCAGCGTTTGATGCAGGTGATATCTTGCGCTGTGTCTTTTAGTGCCAAGAACGCTGCGTTTTCATGTCGAACCCAGACGATGATCGCATAAGAGGTCGAAAATGAGCAAAATCTGCCCTGTGGACAGGAGTGTTATTCAGCGATAAGGTGACTCATGTTTGTGTTTTAGCTTTACGATGGACTAATCGGCCGATTACGTGGCACGAGCGGGGCAACATCGCATACCTTATCTACGAGACGGGCGGTAAGCGGTAAAAAATGGGAGTGGAAATAGGCTATATTAAAAGATCTCCTGAAACATTCCCAACATCCCCGCTTTCCTATTCGAAGAACAGAGTTGATACTCCAAGCGAATATATCTGCGCTAAAAAGCCTGCCGTCGTAATACATTTTTCAATTGAAATATAAAGGGATATTTGTCTGATGCAAATGGAGCACCCCCAATGATCCTATACGTGATAGTAAAAGTAGATCGCAAAATTCTCCGTACATTTTCGTACTTTCTAATAGAAATTGTGTTAGTTTAGACTGATGATGGGCAGGATCGAACGAACAAGAGCATTTGTTTATAGTCGAAGCAGTGTCTTTTTTTTACATTTTAAGCTAACAGGTGGCTTTCAATTAGCTTTGATAGCTGAGCGTATTGAGGATAGCATACGTTCGTTGTAATATATCACTAGCAGTCTCATCTGCGCTGCTTCTCTCCGGGTTTAATGTTTCGGAATGAATTGGAAGCTGATGGGCCAATAAGTCTATGTACTTGCAATATCTCAGTAAAGACGCATAAATACGTTGGGAAATCGTGTTCGATTCTTATTGATTAGAACAATATCATAAAAGAGTTACTGATTACGAACAAATTGTATTCTCTAACTTTTCATACTATTGTACTGCCACAGGTTCAGCTCAAGAAGACCTAGGAACTCACATAAGCCTTGTTTTTGACCTTCGGCACACATCGGAAATCGTAGAAGACGTAACTAACCCAGCGACATACACATTATGTAAATTTTGATGAAGTAGTATCACGTTAAAATAGATCTAGGCTCGGTCAGAAAGTGTGTATAAATAGTTACCATTGCTTATTCTGTGAGCCAGATTTAACTAGACAATGACGTAACGACACTTCTGCATAAATCATATGACAATGCTTGATCGTGATAGCTGGCGTTGAGAAACCTTTACCTCAAGCTGTATGGAAGCATCAAACCTGGTTTCATTACGATTTCTAAGGACGACTATTAGAATATGTCCCTTTATCGAGCAACAAATTTTCGAGCTCTGCGGCAATAAGCAAAACATTTAAAGGTAAGAACTTGAAGGAATCGAATTGATTGGTTGTAAAAGTGTGTTCTTATCAAAAAAAAACTCTGAATACTTTGCTTTGGTAATGAATAACTAAAATAAACATTCTTGATGTATATTTTGGGAACAGAGTCAGGTACTATCTATTTCGATAGATTTGTTGGATCCTCAACTTCGTTGTTAAATATTCGTTAACTGTCCTATAACGTGTAGACAGAAAGAACCGTAGGTCATAACCTCGTTCGTAGATGGATGCATGCTAGCAGTGATGAATTCTAAAATAATAAACGTGACACATCTTTATACGTGCGAAACAACGCATCTGGAAAGGTTGACCAACCTCAACTATATATTACGATATATATATAAATGTTACGACAGGTAAAAACATGAGCAAAAAGATCTTATGTAAGCTTGAGCTGAGCACAAGGTGCGTCTAATTATACATGGTAATTCTATTTTTGTGCAGGTCCTCTGGTAAAATTTGCATACATGGAAGACGCGTGTCGATGTTGAGAACTAGCGGTTTCAAGAGGTTGTAAATTTGTGTGATCCCAGAAGAGAAAGCTACATTAAAAGAACAAGTCAAAAAAATAGCCGTATCAGTAACGCAAAGCTGAAAAATCGTCGATTGTTTAGTGGCTTACGTCAGCGTTTGCAAGGAATCATAGGAGTTTCCTTACTCAGATACGTAATATATGCATAGTTACGTACTATTCAGCATCGATGTACACCTGTCGCAGGAGAAATTGTCCCAATTATGTGCAACTGAACTTTCAACCATATTTTTAAAAACCGTTTGTTATTTAAGATTCTAGAAAGCATTAAATGTGTGCCTGAAATACGTCGTATTACTGTAATGAGGGCATTATTATATGTTTTAGTTATGTGGAGAATGAAGATTCGCAAAAAATACATAAAATGTCATCTGTCAGGAAACACATAACCAGTACGATTGTATACTAAAAAAACATCCTGCTCGGAGATATTTGCGAACATATGCATATATCGATGGCGATACTGCTGCGTTCCGAATATATCTAACGAAGGTTCTACAATGTAAGTGTTCTAAGTTTGTTTCGTTCAAGGACTAGGTCCGCTATATGTAGGTCCGATGCCGACATATTCGACGCTTCCTTGTTATTGCTGAGTAGTATGGCTAGTATGAAACGAACACATCTTGTCTATCAGTGTAGCACCATTTTATCATGCATGCGTGCATTTAAAAGAAAGAATAGAAGTATAACTTCGTCTGAAGAATTATCTAAAGATTGTACGAACTTGAACTGGGCACGGGTGCTATCTCAGGCGACCAAATGTTTATTTCGCTGTAGCAATGAAATCGACCCTCATTGTAGGAGACGCACACGCAACCAGCGTGGCATCAAATAAGCGTTCCAACACCTGCGTTCAGTTCTATGGATACAATCCTTTGGCGGCGAATACCTTCAATGGGGATGGGCTCCCGAACGGCCGAGATTGAACGAACAAGTTTCAGTCTGATCTCTGTTCAGGCTTAGGGCATCTACTGTCGGAAATACTTTGTGTCTTTCGGCTTTCGTCGATGCGCCGCGCTGTACTGCGGAATCTCGATAACGACCCAGACAGGGAGGCCGAGAGAGAAAGCTCGCGCGACTCGTTGGTTTTTCCCGCATCCACCCACTCGTCTGCCCAACTACCACAAACTCCCCTTTCCCTGCATCCTGTTCAGGTGGTTGGGTGCCAATGGATGAACATACTTTCATCCACTGCGCAGAGTTATAAGGGTGTCTGTATAGATCCGCAACTTAGTAAAAAAAAAAAAAGGCGCAGAATCGAGCGAGCGAAAGCGCGAAAAAGAAGATAATCAGACGAACCGTGCAGAGTAATCGTTCACGCGAACACCCCCAGCCGCGTATGGACGCTATATAGACACCCTAGACTGCGCCATACCACCCTAATCCCAATTGGCAGTCGGTACAATTGAGTATGAGCGGTCGACAGTGGGGGATGGAACTTCGTTCTCGCTGTGAGACTGTAGCTGGCAGAATCCCGAACCTATTTCGAAACGAGTTGCCAACCCGGCAGCAGTCCAGCTATGGCCCACTACTGAACAATCTTGAAGGTATTTGTGGTGTTGGGACGCTGCTATCCGATGCGTGTTTCTTGTCCTGTCATCGTCATCGAAATAGCTAAAAAGTGAACACTTTTCGTTTTTACCAGCCGTCACCGTCGTGGCCGAATTCGAATCACCAGCCTTACTAGAGTTGAAATTTTGTTCAAGTGGCAAGACCTGCGGCAGTCCAGTGGACGAACTCGGGGCCAGACCTTGACGCCAATTCCCGCCAACCCAGAGCTCAATGCAGCTCGACGAACTTTCCAAGCGTGCTTTCTTCCCACTGGGTGTGAGACAGAGTGGAATTGATTGGTTTCTACTATCACATTACCCTTACTGGCGGAGCTGAACGGGCCAGCAAAGTATCCTGCTTCGTGACAAGCACCTGAATGGATTGCGAGTTGGCAGCAGGAAAAAGTAGCGGGGATGCGCTGCGAGACGGACACAAGACAGGGAAAGAGGGCGTTCTTGTGCAAAATAGATTTCATCGTCACGCCGCAATCCATCGTTGAGTTTAGGTTCGAATTAGAAGCATGGAGGGTCGACCTGGTCCAAATCGTACTTATCGACATTTAAGCGTAACGGACTTTCAGCTTACTCGCAAACCAGGGCAGGATCTTTGATCTTATCTGTCATCTTGGCAGATACTGTGAACATTTTATACGCCACATGTCGATTTTCCTCAGCCTTCACAATAGATGACATGAGGTTAGATTGCAACATATCAATTGGAAATGACGTATTTAGGATTTTTTGAAATTATGCACACCTTCGTTTTACATTTATGCTAGAATATCTCCGTTCTGACGATTAACCTTTGAATAACACAATTTGACTGTTGCATAGGAGCCCATTGGATGTCAATTCATGGGTTTTCAACAATAAGGGCAGGGTGGTTGCGGTCCTGAAGTCTATCATACATCCATCTGCCTGCCAAACTAGAATGAAGATAATAGTAAAAGACGCAATATTGAAATACCACAACGGGTAAGGCAATTCTAGTAGGATAGTACAATTGACTAAGGTGGAATGGTTTGAGCTTTAATTGTGCAATGTTTTGTGTAGCGATTGCCGAGAATACCAAAGAAGTTTTGAGTATATATTTATGTGCTTACTAATATCGAGACATAACCAAGGTGCGCTGACATTACTGTAGAATGACCTTCGCCAACGTATGACGCTTGAAATATCTATCTTCGAATCCGACTGATGTTCGTCTCTCTTATAAGCTTTTAATATATCGGAGCTCTGCATGTCCGTTTTACAGATTTACACGATGTTTGACACTCTGTCAAGAAGTCCTTAATCTTCTTTTTAACACACTGGATTACTGTCATCGATTCATTTGTTTTCTATTTTCAGCCGTGTCCTGTCTAACTTTAGCCATTTTTGGGTAATGACTATAGTAGGTGTATCGCTTTCATTATTGTTTGATGAGAAATTATCCAGTTATTATATTATTAAAATTTTTACTAGTGTTTAATCTAAGGTGGTTTTCGTTCATGTAGACATGCTGGCAGAATTTACCAGCAATCGAGACCTTTTTTGCTGATCAGAATAAAAGAGGAAAAAAGTGTCCTTCAAAAATTTTCTAATTGCTTTCTGTTGTGAGAAAGCCAATATGCGTCAAGCATTGGTAATACGTTTGGGTCTTGACAAACACATATGTAGTTACTATACCAGACCAGTGTCAAACAGGCAAAAATCGACTGAATTTTATTATTTACTAGTGGTTCTCTGGTGTACTGTCGATAGGAATAGAACATTTTCTTAACAAAAAGGTTTAGTGCCTAGTCTTAGATTCGTTTCTAACATAGGCCCCAATGTCCTTAGCGTAGTTTACGCACGCAGTTGCTGATCATTGTTTGTCATGTAAATGGTCTGCACTTTACGACAACACTATTCATGTCACTCTTGTATACAATATATGTGTACGTTCGCTCTCTACATTCCCTATATTGTACCATTATTTGCTAACCCTTTCTGCTATACAGGCATCGTCAACCCAGACATCAAATACGCAGCCGCTCGATTCAAACGGCACCGACTAACCAGTACTGATCCCTACCAGGTCTTCGCCGACGAGCATTATTGGCGACGGCGCAAGACCGTATCACGTGTCTTGTAAATGCTAATCTATCTTCATCGTATTCTGGTTCTTTGCCTTTTCCGCATGGCAAAAATAATTCGCAGCACACTCATACCTTACTCTCTTATGTTAAACGGTTCATCCGTCCGGATGTAGTTACACAAGCAGGGTCTGGGGGGCTACGGGTGAGGGGCATCATCACCTGAGAGAGGCGGGTTGCGTGCTAACGTGCGTGGCTTGCAGCGCAAGCAACGATTACGTTACGCCAAAATGCACCACAAATCACCTTTAAGTTCATATTAACAGAAATAGAGATCAATAAGAATAAATTTAGCGTTACTAGCGAGTTGTATTTAGTTGATCAGTAATTGGATCTTTAGTTGTGGCCTCATCACATGGTCATTTTTTCGATGAATTCTGAGCGGACCTTTTGTATGTAAAATTATGGCCCATACTTTTGTTACCATTTATTTTCTAATGGCCAATTTTAAATGCAAACTTTGAAGCTTTGCAGAAAGTAGCTGTGTACTGAAATGCCCAAGCTTGTCAAACACTCCGTGGAGTGATTTATTGGTGCTGAACGTATGCTTTAAAATATTGGCACCTCATACCCTTTTTTCCTGTAATAATGTATCCTGACGGTTGCACAGATGCGCCAATGATAAAAAAAAGGTGGAGGCGCTCCTGACTCCTGCCAAACTTCGTTCGGACCCATAATTCAACTTGCAAGGGGTTCGATAATGACTCTTGCCCGTTAATGATCTGAGGTTAAGTTTCAAGGCGTTCGTATTCTACCCTTGATACGAACCTTTGTGGCCTCGACGTTCAATAGTAGTGAACTACCAGATTATGCACACCTTGCTTATGTCATGTTTTATAGGACGAGTCCAGTCTATGTAATGGTAAATATAATTATTTATTAATTATCACATTAATATATGCCAATGTCTCAAGCTGAACTACTAGTAAATTAAGCACATTAAATATCGAAAACGTGCAACACTTGGATTGAGTCAATCAATATAATAATACGTGGCCATCTTCCATCAGGCTCGAATGACCATGTCATATCTATTAGCAAACAGGGAAAGATTGATTAATCTTATCTCTGATTTAAAATAAGGAACATAGAAACTTTCTATATGAGCACGTCCAGCAATTACGAATTAAAATATAGCATACCTATTATTTCCTTATAATATCACACGTACAAATATTACATATTATTAATTTGAGCGTATTCCTGAAGACGATTTACCCTGATAGCGCCTCTATTTCGGCAATTTCTTCTCGATGCGTTGAATTCTGCTACATTTATGCCTTCGTGTTTGCCCTTTGCGGCCACATCACAGCCGTAAATATCTAAGTTCTCTAGTTACGCGACGAGTCTCTTGGTGCGGGAAACGTGCTATCCGATCTTTAACCGAGCTAAGTTAAATTCTTGAACCAAAGAATACGGTAAGGGTTGAGCTTAGTTGAAATTTAATTAAGAACAATAATTGTTTCAATCAAATCAGGTAAAACTATACGTAGGGCAAAACGAGTAGCGAACGCGAAGTGAGTTGTTTGTGTGGAAGCGAAACAAAGACTTTTTGGAGGGCTGAAGCTAATAAATGTTCAGAGAGGGCAAACTCTGAGGGCAAATTAGATAAGGGATGCGTCCGAGCCCATTGTGAAATACAGCACCACTGTTTTCCCTTTTCGTTAGTACCGGAAAGGAAAAGAGGGCGCATGTCATGCTACTCCGTTGTTTCATTTCGCTTCACTATTGAAATACAGCTGAAATACAAATCGGCGAAAGAGCATCCCCGAGACGGTACTGACGCAAATGATGCAGTTGTCCAAAGGAAGAATTGAGGAAACAGGCTTTTTCGTGGAGGTAACGCGGAGGACTTGAAATCGTGGAATTACCGGTTGCCAAGCCGGCGAAGTTAGTACGAACGAAGCACTCCCTTTTGCTCTGTAAGTAACGTTATTTGTAATTTACATTACTACTATTATTTCATTCGTGTTTTAGAGAAACGATGCAACATTTAAGCTATCCAACTTCGATGCATTTAGTTGCTTTGGAAACACGGAGACTCGAATTTGTTCCATCAAAAATTCTGTCACGCTACTGTCAAACCATCAACTTTCTATTGGACATAAATAAGCTGCTTCTCATCATTGTAAGTCCATGGTCGGATTGAAAGGCAGAGTTCAGCGATATTAGAACTCGGCAGGTCGTGGGATACGTTGCAGGAGCTGGCTGTTGCATATCAATGACTATCTTCGTTTGATTTAGGAATTTGCCGCCTTTTTGCTTTTCACAACACCTCAAAAAGCCCAGTATATGAATACGCTGAGGTTACGATGTCTCGAAACCGTCAAGCTTGTACTTGCCCTATTGTATTCGTAGACTGGCATAAGGGATAAAAGAGAAAGGAAGCGAGAGAGAGAGAGAGAGAAAAGGACAAGAAACGACGGAAAAGAGAGTGCGCTTCAAAGGACGCCTTTTTGTGTAGAAAGCACAACGTGCAATCAGTTCATGATTGTACGCAACGATTTCAGGGAGCGATCTTTCCCGATTCACTTTTTGCGACTCGAATCTCGCTGTGGTGTGCACAAGACTTATGCAATACACAGAACGATATGTTCATGGCATTCCTGCACGTTTCTAGCCTAAAAACGTTGTTTGGATTATCGACTATAGGGATATGAAGCGTTAAAGAACACCACCCATTTGCTAGAGCGTAAGACACAGAGTTTGACACGAAACACAGCCAGTGTCTCTGTATAGTAATCAATTGACATCTTAGTTAATTTGCCCAAGCTAATACAGTAATACATAGTAATCAGTTCCTCTACTACAGTAATAACGTTGAGTAAAGGTGTCTAAAAGCCCTCAAGAATAATACGATCCAAGTTGATGCAGCAACTGGCGCGTGTTTGCTTCCATCAGAATGTAACCCGATGAGCTGGCCATCTGTACGCTGAAAGCAATGGTCGTCTTTTGTTTCATATGCGACGCGTATCTTTAAATGACCAAATTCGTTTAATTCCAGCTATACACATCTCAACTTACTTCAACTCATCGAGGCCTAGCTCAGAGGATATCGTCTGCCGTATAACGGACAGCATACGCGCATCTGGTCCACAGGTATTTCATGATGACTAATTGACTGAAAATCTTGTTGGTGACTCCTTTTTGCAGTTATCCTTTGACGAATATTAGGACAAGAGATATGTGTATGGTCGAAATATGTTCAGGGCCAACCAGCCTGATACCGAAAGACGTCCCATGGACGGGAGAGTAAAACGAGATGGCCCTATGCAAATATCGTCCCAAATATATCAACTCTCGTATAATAGAAGCTCTATCTGCTAGAGCATTTGTTGAAAACAGAAGTTTGCACTCGGGGTGAGTCGTTCGTTGACTCTAGCCTCGTACGACCCTGCTCAGCGCCAAACCTGAGGAAATGTGTTTTTTGCTACTCTATATATATATATATATGTATGTATATATATATTGTGAGGATGGCGAGAAATGCATAATTCGTTTCTAGTGTCGTTGTTGTTCCGTAGTAACTTGAAATAAACCCACTATGACCGGGCAGTAAATCTATAAGATGATAATAAGATATTTCCTGGAACATATATAGTATGTGTATTATCCACGTATAAAAAAAAAGGTTAACTGATTGCTAAGTGTGATTTACAGTCAAGAATATAGGACTCGTCCAAAGTATCTATCTAACTTTTTATTTCCACCAACGTCCTAAATCCTTTCTTGAAAATTCTAATTATTACTCGAATATTCGAAGCCAGCGCACCGTTCTTTATCTTAAGATAATTACGTAGGCTGGCGGATGTGTCAAACATGAATACGTATATAGCAGACTCGTAAGTGAAAAATTTTTCGTTCATATATTCACTCGCTCGTATATATTTTCTTGTATATAGATTAAATAATTTATATACTTACATGAAAATCGCCAATATCCAAGCAGTAGTGGTCAGTTGAGCAGTTTCCGATGACCTTTTCCATCTGCAGAATGAGACGGCATTGATGTCAGCCAATATTACCGTTTGAATTTAACTTTTTCGAAAAAGTTCACGGAAACGTGGTCATACGTATATTATCGGCCAAACCTACCTCGACTTATAACGATGTGCTCGCTTGCGAGCCAGTTTAATTTAGTTCATTATATTTACGTGCGCAGTAGTCGTCGTACGCTCAGTGAAGACGGAACTGTAGAGGAGTGTACAAAGCGAACCATTCGCAAAAGAGATCTCAGGAGCAAGCAAACTAAGGCATCCAAAGAGTTTACTCGCATCTCACACTCCATTGGACCCGAGATGCCTCTGGCCGCGTGGCTGAAGTGCCCGCAGTTCAGGCCGCCGCTACCAGCGGAGCACGGGTCATGCTGTTCGAGGCCTTGAATGAGTGGCTGGTGAGTGTTAGCTTGTGAAGAACCATCTTAGTTCGTATGTACTTTCCTTGCAATAGAGCCCTCCTTTCACAGGCTGAAACCATGCGATAAACGTCAATCCTCTTTGTTCGCCGACGGCCAGAGGCTAGTTTTCCCTTTGCCATTGCCCCACCGCCGTTCGGTGCCGTTCTTCGAATTCGAACCTCCGCTGCTCTTCCTTGATGACGTGGCTGTGCAAACGTAGCTCATTGCCGAATTGTTCAGATGTTAAAAGCTGCTGTAGCAGACTTTCTGCGAGTGAGAGACTGCATCGTACGTCCTGGTTAGATTGGAGAATCTTTTCGTCGGGCTGTACAGTCGGAACAACAAAACTGATTCGTTCGACAGATGCGCGTTGAGTTGTTCCACGGTAACGCAGAACTGGAAAGCGGAAGAGACACTTCCTCTTGAGACGATTAAGTTGACAGGGGCCCAATAAGGTATTGTACCGGCAAATGGCGATTTTGTCTAAGACATAGATGTTTCAGATATGGTTCGCTGAAGTAAAATTCAGCAAATGTAAAGCTTTGCCGTAGGGTGTGGCACAGTGGTTGCGCTAGACCTTGCTGGAGAAATCAACTCGCATTTGCAGCGTTTAAGTAAAAAAGACCTACGCGTTCTAGGAAGATTGCCCAAAAGGTCACGATCGTATTCACATACGAGACATCACATTAGCTTTGTTGCCACTCTTCGAGGGAAACTGATTAGCGCGGATAAACAAGCCCAGGCCAGATGTTTCGCATTTTCAGACGTTTCTCACATGAACAGTATGCTCATCATGTCCAGCATTACTGTTGTCTAACGTTGATGCGAATGCCTAGTATATTAGCCCCACACAAAAGACAGGCTTCACTATTAGCGACTTTCATAGAGTAAGATGATTCATTAATAAATGTCCTTAGCTGTTTATGTCTGCGCCCGTCTCAGCTATGGTATAATCCACGGCTTATTCTGTCAACAGCTGCCACTTAAATGCCGCTTGCTCGACCATTCGGATGGCGCAATTGCGCTATTTCGCAAATCGGCTTAATTATTCATCTGCTTATATCCTGGATTGACGTACATATAACTACCATATTAAATAAGTCCTAAAGATACTAACCAGATTCGTTGGTCGTTCCACCAATGGAGTTGTAAGCGTTTATGGCCTAGCACAAGTTCTAGGCTCGCTCATTTGAACGTAACCGGCCACTAATTTTCCGCTTGAAAACTTGGACTGCTCAGCGTCTTTTTGTCATACGTCACGTCTCACCTAAATTGTATTCTAATGTGATATTTTAATGTAGGTCATAGCGGGTAATGTATGACTAACTACGATGTTAGCATCATGCATAAACGGACGAAAAAAAACTATAGCACAAATTTAAAAAAAAAAAAAACCTTATTTGATGCTATAGCGAAAGGAAGACATGGTCTCTTCCTCCCTTGAAATCCAAAAATCACGTTAAAGATCGCATTCATAGTGAACGTTGGCCGTTACCATGACACACATGTCGTCTTCTTCTTGCTCAATACGTTTGTTCCAAGGACTAGACAACGTTACGCACTATGTGTAAACGTGACTCTGAGCTAATACCGCCACACACGGATTTTCACCGTAAAACCGACAATTGATTTTGATTTAAAATATTGAACAATAGCGAAAGACACATTTGACGGTCAACTGGCATATTTTTGTTGGACAAACATCCATTTTCTCTAAACGAATGCCATTGGGCCGTTGAAAATGGCTGACTTGTCTAAATACATTAAGGTAGGGCAAAAGGCCGTCGTACGTCGTGTAACTGTTACTGCCTTCAGCTACAGGACTGATAACGATCCGAGATACGTAATCAGCGATTTTATTGAACTAATGAAAAATATATCCGTCTGTTGTTACGTTCTGAACGCGTGGCAATGAATCTAGTTACACGCATGACAAATCGTACGTGAGGTAATGTTATTGCTAATTTCTCTTTATTTGCATTAGGTTACGTGAAATTTCGTCCTTCGTTACGAATCTTCGTTGCGATACTAACTAGCACGTTTAATCAAACTCTCGATCCGAACCTAATCCCTATCGGTATGTCGCGCCTACAAACCTACCTGTTACCTTCATGCTAGCCGCTACGTTGACGCAGGCAATGTAGTTGAATAGCTGTTTATTCCGATGCTACTTTAGAGAAGATTTTTCCTTTCTGTTAATCTTCCAGTGCGCTATTATCTTCAAGAGTGAGAAATAGCGGTGTCATATTGAAACGAAATATAGTTCGACCAAAGCGTTCAATCGTATAATGGTATATATGTGTGTCACTGTAATTTGTTTATATTATTATTGCATATATAAATACAACCTCACTAAAATGATGCATCTTAGTAGTTTCTGTCTTCAAGTTGACTCCGTTTTAGTGTAGTTAAACGCGATATACGACTGCCGCAATTGGTTGATTTCCAATTGATGATTTGGTCCATTATATATCACGTCGTGTCTATACAACTTACTACTTACATTGGCGAGAATCGAACTTTGACATTATGCACTCAAAGCGTCCCATTAAATAAATAATGGGACGCTTAGCTCTCATAGATATCTGCGATGAGTGATATCCGAACTCGATCTACTCGTATTCTGGAAGAGCTCGAGATATAGTGTTTGGATCGATACTATATCCTGAGCTCTAGATCGGAAAAATCGAATACGGTACCCGTTCGTAGTTGTGACGCTAAACAATAAAACAAGAAATAACAATAGAGATCATTGTGTGTACATGTGTGCACGTGCGGTTATTGATTACATCGTGCAGCATCGACTATTGTCCGTTGAAACGCTATTAGTAAATTTGACATCTTGAAAAGGGTTATCTGCGATTCCGAAAGCGAAAAGAACATGAAAGATCAGACCAAAATAAACGCTAGCGGCAAATACGCAATAGAAAAAAGAAAATTAATCAGGTTTGTCTAGGTATAAATTTACAAATAAATATGAGTATAATTTCTATCTTTCGACGAACAACCCTATCGGGAGAAGTAACATTTCTCATTCATTCTTCTTAACGGTCCGATTGACGTGCTAAGGATCACGCTTCATCGAAACAGTCACTGAATGTTTTAAAATGAGTATACTCGTTGTTTCTGGGATATTTTTGAACACATATTTTTATAGTAAATAAATTCACGGCGTAGCAAAGATGTCACAGAACATATTAAACTATATCGTAAATATGCTTTTCGAGATACACGAGTTTCAAAGCGGGAAAGATATAGCCTTAAAAAGGTTTTTATTTCTTAATACAACCTACGACAAGTGAACGCTTGCAAGGGATAGATAAATTGAAGTGTGACATCAAAATCACATTTAGCCTGCGGTCTCGTTTTAAGGCCCTATCAAGACTACGTCGTCTTGTAGAAGCTAAGTCTTGATCGTCTTCCTATGCTGCTATGATAGGTCTTCACGGAAGTGCTGTATCCCGGAGGCAAAGACAGCCACATGTTCGCTTGCGAAATCTTGTTGTTCACTAAACTTCATTCTGTTAGCTCAAATTATACGAATATAAATTGCGTTTAATATCCGTAACTGCAGCAGAGCTTGCTAGATATTTAGAACTCTACTCCATACTATGCGTAATCAACTTACATTTCTATTAACTTGTTCAACGCTGCAACATTAAGCGCTCCACAGATGAAGTCTGTTACTCTTGTATTTCGTAAACTTGACAGCATATTCTAGTCACCTCGCTTGAAACAGCTTTTGAGCCTGCTTCTTTCAAAAACATAAACTTTGGGAGCTCGAACATAAACATATATCGCTTGGAAAGGACAAATACTAATTATAGGTACCATACGACGTATAATACAGTAAGCAAAATTTCAACGATTATTGTTTCATTCTCGTACGCGACAAACTATTAGATCTCGTATTTTCAGGACGAAGAAAAAAGAATCGAAATATTATCCCGTTACGGCCTTTTCTGCCCTTACGTATGACACCACTATACGATACAAGTGTATACTTGGCACGGGTCACGACCAATATAACGTATCAAATATTTATGCCTATCAGATACTTATCATGAGATTACATTGTCGATCTAGTATATATAATTGTAGTATATAATTGTATACGACGCTGGTTACTTCGTGTCAGGGACCAGTTGCCCTGTGAACTCTTCCGATTCGAACAAAGTTGATCTATTAGGCTTGCTCGGTAATATGCTAACGCTTTCATTCGCAGACATTGCTAACTTGCTTTATTTACGTACTCCTCGATTCTAAAAAACAGAGACTTTTAAAACTGCTTGGAACAGAAATGTCATGATAAAATAATGCAAAATTAATTGAATTTTTTTGGGGATTGACGGCTGTAACAAGAGTGTAAGTAATAGATTGTGTTTAACGTCGGTCGAGGCCACAGGCGATGAACGTGCATCACACGATCAACAGCACCCTTCTCAAAAAACGCATGCCCTTGGGCTTCTAGCGTTAGGCTGAGCCATATCTTGTTCTATTGTGTTTGTTCGCTTTGCCCTTAAAAAATAATTATGCTTAAAAGTAGAAAAAAAGGGCCGTCCTAAGACGATTACCCGGGGGTAGGTCGAGGTCCTTTTATCAGACTATTTTTGTCTTGACTTGAAGCGATTTGAAATTTCAACAGAAAGTGCTAGAGTGATTAAGGGGAGACTATTGTGGTATCTCCCCAATTTACTTAACCTCGTAACTTAAAGATTACCTAATAAGGGTCAATCCTTTGTATACGGAGCCTTAAGATTAAACACCTGAACGATGGGACAGTTTATGCGAACCTAGAAAAAATAGGCAGTAAACGCACAGAGAATTATCGCAGAGGACGTCACACAGGTGTTTTTAATATAAGCTTGTACCAAAGTTAGAAAATATTGTCTAACTGCTAACTAATTATTAGTAATTCACAACTTAGGAGCCTTTCTGCTTGGATTTCCTTATAGAGTAGTCCCCTATGAGGGCTCACGTTGTGCCCGATGGCCGTAGCTTGTTTCGATCGAGATTCAGGCAGCCGTGTAATGGCAATAAGCATTCATGGCTGGTGTCTAGGCAGCGAAAACGCTTTGTTTGATGAGATAAAACAATTACAAGCTGGGTTGTTCATGTATAAAACAGAACATTCAGATAGTTCAATGCCTGGCTTAGGGACTGTATAGAAAGTACACGCACACAGCCTTATGTGTTGCAATAGCGAAAACGCGGATAGAGAGACGGACTATCAAATTGAAAACGTATTGCCCAGACGACGTCAGTGCTACGTTCCTGACGCTGATTTCAGTTATTTAAATATCTCTCCCTGCATGAGTTATTATTAACGAAAGAGGTAATCCAATGCGAAGTTAAAGAAGTCTATAATGGGCAAGAACTGATTTTTCCATAGTTCCCTAATAATATGGATTTCGTATATATATATGTTACAAGTTATGATATTAATTGAAGTGAAACTATAAGGTTTGTACAGCTTTTTTTCTAATAGACAGTAGCTTTTAGTATAATATTGTTTGGCTTTTGTTTTTGAGTAAAATTTAGATCTTACGTATGATACAATTTGGCATATGAATATTGGAAATAGACTGTTGTAGATCCTGTCCATATTTGCGCATGCTAAACGAAGCTCCAGAGCTTCTGGACACACGATTCCTTCGAAAAGTCATACCTAATTATAAATAATTAAGTATGAGTAACTTAGTTTCCTATTAGTTTAATAACAAGGTATTCTCACAGCCTACGCAGGATGTGCGCTATTATCTCAGGCGTAAATTAATTCTTCTGAACGTTTCCAGCGCGCGTTCGTCGTAACTGTGCTTTTGCTGCGCGCTAGGCTGTACTCAGGACATAACAGCCATTCATAGTATGCGCTTGTTCCACAGCTCACATCTGTCTACGCAGACCTTAGACAACTTTGCCGGACAACGAATGGACAGTACGACTCTTGGCCGGTCAGCAGAAGCACTATTCGATTTGAGTTCCATGGTAAAAACTAGAATTCGTCAACATGCATTTACTGCGTACCCATAATATCCGTCAGGGCTCTCCTATTCCAGTATCTTTCGGGGTCGACTATTATAGCATAGCTCCCTCGTCGGCGGTAGACGATAAATGTTGTGTGCTACAGTTGATCGGTTTCGCACGCACGTAGAAGGACACCAGACGAGGCGGCAATTGCTATCCGTAACTGCTTCACAGCTATGCAGTAAACACATAATTTGCGCTACCTGTAAGAATTGCGAATCATGACATCGGACCATGAGGAATGGATGCACAGGCTAGGGAACAGGGGCGCATGAACGAATGGTAAAGCCAATGGTCAGGAGATGCTTACTCTTACAAGCCAAGTTGTCCAGAGGAAACCTATAGCAACGTGTGCGCAGAGGAAATAGCTCTGCTTTACTGAACACGGGTTCAGCGATACTATGCGCGTTTGCTATATAGCCTTAGAAGAGGTGCGGCGTACGCTTTTGGTGTTTAATGTAACTGTTAGTAGTAAATAAGTTAGATAACCTGTTGAACTTTGCTGATGGTAAAATAGCGTTTTCAGAGCTAAATGGCTACCAGAGCTTTGCTCTAGTTAGTAATTATCGTTGGTAATTTTCACATGTCTTTTTGCTCCGTAGTATGTTTGTAGAAGTAAAAAGTAAGCCGTTTAAGAGGGGCCGTCGATTTGCACTTAAATTATCGGACATCTGAGATGATCTCGCCTGGTACACTTTCTTCGGGGGCTAATTGGAAACGCCAGTCGGTTGGGGTGACTGTCTACCAATGTGGGACTATCTTGGGTGTTTACGATCAACTTGAATTACAGTTGTCCAGAAACAATCGATGCAGACGGCGGCAATGCTCACCGTAGACGAATTCGCTAATGACACATAGCTACACGATCCGCGTAACTATAGGAAACTGCTATTTCTTCTTTCTATTATACGCTTTTTAAAAGCGTGTATGCGATGGACGTATATCTATATATCTGTGTGTGCTCAGCCTATTTGCCAATAAGCCTTAAGTCTGCATCTTTTACCTTAAGTGAAAAGTGGTGTTCCTCTTACTAGTTTATCTATCTGGTGAGGTAAACTGCAGTACACCGATTAATCTCCGACCTTTACTTTGCCTAAGCAGACAACAAAAGCAATAGCTATAGCTTCTTCGGAAATAGGTTATGCATATAAGTACTACCGCATTAAACGTAGTTGACACGTCATGTTGTCAGTCCTAGAGCCACGAATTACCAGATCCTCGTCGGCGTCTCGTAATCCCTCCGAAATGAATTACTGAATAAATCGAAAACAACTTGAAGTTAGTGAACGCATCTTAAGGGAAGTTTGCACATCATGCTTGAAGTGAACGAAACTTGGCACTCCAGTTAACGCAACTTCTCCATGGATCTACTGGTTCCAGGGGCTGAAGCCCCGGCAAAGAAGTCTTGCTCAGCTATGATTGTACATAGTACAGTATGTGCACATTACGACAACTTACGCATTTTTTCCTTGTGCTCTTCTGAGTCACTAATCTTGCGATGCTTAGGTTAAGTAGTAAAGCTGGGTCGACTTACGTTAACCTGTGCAGCACCTGTTTCTACGGGTTTCCGTCAAGACCCATGCATTATAGACGTTCATTAGCTACTTACGTAGAGATCCTGTGCTCGGGTGCTGAAACGACTCATCGCCGAGGAGTTTCGCTATCAAACCGAGAAAAGGCGTCCCTTTCCACTTCAAATTGCTGTAGGGAAGCCATTGGTTTTCGACGAGGATCAATGGCGCGTGTATTCGTCGTCTTGAGGAGGGACGATCTTCTCAGTCGTTGAGACGTTTCGACAGCATTGTCGCAACGAGTTATTCCAGTAGCATTGCTGAAATTAGCACGATTTTTTTATGAAGCTTGATCCTAGTCTATACTGCATAAGCTGAAGGCAACAGATAAAACGACGAGTGATTTTTCAGTCTGGTGTAAGAACCACAGTCAAGTGAAAAAGGTATTAAAACTCATATCCAATCATTTTTGTCCTTGAAGTTTGGTCTACGACAATAAATCTGCCCGTTTTTATAGAGACTAAGGACCCGATTAAAACGAGTTCAGAGTTAACTGGCGGTAAATTGGCTTCTGGAGATAAAGTTCCGTCTAACTGTGAACGTAGTTCAGAATAACTTTATGTGATCTAAATGGCGCTGGTTAGCATCGATTTAATAGTTTAGTTTGATTTGAGTATTTGTTGAATAATATATGCATATGAATAATTATTATACGAAATATGCGCTTTTATGCCAGGCGCGATGAAGTTGGCTAACAACCAATAACGCTAGATAAATATGTTTTCCGCTCTTTTTATCGGTACTGACGTGAAGCTTACTTTGAGAATCTATGTGTGTTTTCATCGGAAAATGTTTTTTTATCATATTATATCTTCGTAGTATTCGACTGGCTCGAATTTCCTCGGAGCCGCATAGTATTATTATCTATCTATAATCTTGAATTATAAGGATATATAGTAAAGTTATACAAAAATAACTTTAAAAAGACAACAAATTACATTGACTTTTCCTTGGGCTGAAATCTTTCATGCAACACCAAAGCAATGTGTTTCACTAAGCGGTTGCTCTACTGAAGTTACTGCCTTTTAAGCTACCAGCGTTAGTGCTTTTTAAGTTCACGGACCAATATGACCTTCAGATCTACGTGCGCTACGGATGGCGTGTAGTTCGCTCATGAATTTCCTGTTCTTTATATATAGTCGTTCGAATTATACATAACTTATATCGGCCTAATTTTTACGTTCGGCTCTCCGGCCACAGCAGTTGTCAAGGTTCGTAACGTTCAGAGTACTCTTATGAAATCGATGCATCTTGTAATACTGCAGGGAATAGTTTGGGAGGATATTGAACTTGGAAGACATTCATACTGCGAGTATTAGGGGTAGCGTACCCAGGAAATGCATAGGTATTTTCCGAGAGGACCAAATTTCGCTTGGATCTTTGTCGTAGTTTGTAGCTGTTTGACTAACAACAAACAGTTCTCACTTGATAAGGACGCTGTCATAAAGTTACAAACGTTATGAGATTTGTAATAGGTTTACATTTGTGCTTGGACGTTGTTTTCACAAGAGTTATCACGTGCACACTAATAATCATAGAACGGCTTATGTGTTGATGTAGCTAAGGAACAACAAATGCACAAAAAGGCCTCTTAGTGTGTTTCGATATAAGACATTATGTGTTCACCAGCATTAACAGACATCTAAATAGTCTTTTTGCTGGTGGCCAGATTTTTCCCACCTTAATTGCTGGACTCCTTCTAAATAAGTGCGCGTTATACTATTTTTTTTTTTTCTATAAATGCAAGTTCAAGTACTATTTGATTCAGAAGATGTTCCAGCAGCAGAAACCTAAGTAGCGCCAATCGAACATAATCAGTATTCAGAACAGGCCATTTACACTATGAGCATAAAGTCGATTGTGAGTTCCCATTTTCTCTATCGTATACAAAATAGATGTTTGATTATACTCCCCTAATTAGCAGGCGGTGTCACGAGGTTCGGTAAAGTGACAGCTTAAGTAGAAGGCAGTATTAATTTAAACGATTTCAATAGCCAGATCGATCGCTAAGAGGTGACGTGTGCGTTGGGCTAGAGAGGGGAGAAACAGCAGACTGATACAGCCCTCTCTAGCTGGAAGAGCGACAACCTCAGCAAAGTCTAGACCGCCCACTTTGAGGATGGTGTGGGTAGTTTCGTCGAGGCAAATTAAGGATCAGCTTGACGCTTCAAGAGCACGGATACTAAGAATGCTTGGGGCATAACATCTGGAGCCGATCCCGAAGGAATCTGTTTTTTGTATGCTATGAGTCCTCAGGGCTAGCCTATTGAGCTCGGTCTGCTGTGCCGATTGCGTTCGATGATGCCTGCACGAAGAAACAACGTAGTCGTATGAGTTTCATCTTTGTTGAGGGGTATGGTTACGAGAACTAGTTGTACAGCTTGCACTGCAGCTGGGGTTAAGGGCCTGAGTGTTGATATATTCAACGATATTAGCTCTTGGATTGAGTACAGGCGAGAAGTTGGACCAAACAATAGTTCATGCCACCTCGACCTTAGTGTGCTCTTACTGGAGTTCTGGAGTGTGGGGCAAAACGATAATATTGACAGCCGATATCAAACCAGCGGTGGCCTGGTCGCTGGCTCAGAAGGAAAAGTGGAGAGATCATGGGAGAAAGCAGCTTAAAGAGATGCGGCGGCTATAGGATCTTCTAGTCACGACAGACCGATGGGGTGCTGTTCACAGGATAAACTTTCTTGCTATAACTCGCTTATAAATTGATAATCATATGAATAATCCATTACATACGAGTTTGACAATCTAAGCAGTGGTGCCTAGACATGCAGTCGATAACTAGATCGTAACTGGCAGAAGTTGTCATTTTCTTGACTTGGAAAATTTCTGTTTTACTGCAATGCAGTATGCACTAACGTAACAATGGTTCGTGCTAGATTCAAGCTGCGTCAGAATATCGTAATGAACATGCACCAAGTACGTAGCTCACGTGCTACTGAGATATAGGTGTTTTTTCAACTCAGACGTTTGCTCTGTTATCACGTAAATCATTACTATAAACGGTAAAGCAACGAAATAAGCCAGGTTCAACATACGCCATAACCGAATTCAGCTTGTATGATTCGCAATTATACACACACATATATATATATATATATATATATATATATATATATATATATATATATATATATATATATGGTGTAGAATGTGATCTGTAGCTCTCACTCTGTTGATCCGTCATTTAGTCACCAGACAGTATTCCCTATAGCACGAACCGTATGGATGCGTCCGTTTTCTTTCCTAGTTAGGGTGATCGACTATCAGCACGAGTATATGCATACTTAACTGCGTTCTTAAATGCCTAAATGTACATTTTTAGCACTTATATACGTATTAACGACAGATCGATAGTGCGAGGAAATTGTTTTTGCATCAAACTACATTTAAACGTGTAGAGCAATGATTATATACTAACTTGCATTTAGATCCGTTCTAGAATATGAGTAGATATACGTGTTCGAGATAACACCTTAGCTTAGTTCACCATTTAGACATCGCGAGACGTATTAAAAAGAACCTGCGAGAGACAATAGTTCTCAGAAAGAGAGGAACAAGTCGATCGTTCAACGTATTTCACATTCAAACTTATCAAAGAAAACAGTAAGATCAGTTTACGTATCTTCACCCTCATTGCCGTTTGTCTGTGCTGGCTAACGGTTCGTACCAGGTGTGGGTAGCACCAGGCGTGCTGTCATCTAACTATTAACTATCTTCTGTTGCTTAGTTCGTACGTTCTACAAGACATGCGCAGCCGTAAGCGATGTCCAAGCCGTCCTCGTTTTCGAACACAAAATCTCACACGTATTATTCTTTCTTCTGTTTTTTTTTATCCTTTCGTTTGATGCGGAGTCTGTCAGGTTAATGATAACTTACCGCAAGCTCGTATTTATCGTTGTGATTTGGATTTGATTGCACGACAGGTCAGCCGGTTGTACGTTCGCAGCGTGTGGATCTTCATTATTATTATCATTTCATAGTCTATTTAATTGCACTACATTTATGAAGAGCACATATGTAAAAACCATATATTAATATATGGCGTTTGTAAGGGTATTACACAAAGCACAACAACATAAATCACAACAAAATGAAATACATCATTTCATTAGAATGGGCTGATATGTAGGTCTCGACCCGTAGTAAAGCTGATAGATAACCCAAAGAAACGTCGTTGGACTGGAGGTAAATCGTTTCTAGGTAACTTCAAAATCGCACGATTTTACTGACAAATATTTGAAAATAAGGAATAGTAGTCGTCAGTATTTTGCGATATGTCCAACAGGAACACATTTCTTGTACAAGTGCGTCTGAGCTCGACTTCTTTTCGCAAAGGAAATAGGACCATAAGCGTTTAGGAATTAACAGTGCTCTATAAATAAATAAATATTTAGGATAAATCTAATAATAAATATATAAAATCTGGTAGACTTTGCTTGTTTGGTATAGCACTGATAATCGGCTGTCCTATCACCAAATCGTTTTCCTGCTTTCTCGTCATCTTCTGTGTTGGTAACGTATCTGTATCTGGCAGTATCTATCGCGTACGTGAAAGTGCTTCCTATTCTGCCCCGCCGAGGTAACAGTAACGGTCCTAAGCTTAGGTCACTCGCGCAGTTCGGAGATGTTGAATAACTTCGATCCGCTGACGAAAAAAATAGTTACGCATACATCGGGCGATCTTCCAACACGAGATTCGGTACCCTGGTACGTTTCCCATATCTGAAACTTGTAACGTGTTCCTTATGATGCATACTTTGGTTCGAAGGGCACAAATGTTGCGTATACCTTCACCGAGCTGGTATCAAGCGGTTTATATCCATTTCAGCCTTAGCTACTACGGTTGTGAATTTTCATCTGCGTATCCGAGGAGTGTAAAGGCCTGTGTGTCGTCTTTTTTTGCATACAACCAAAACAAATGCAGGATGCAATAACGGCACGAATAGAACATACAAGGGAGAATATCGATTCGATAAGTTCGGGAAAAAAGAAGGGAAAAAGATAAAGGAAAAAAGCCAGAAAAACGGTGAAAAAAAAAGACTAAAAGGAGCAAAATGCTAAGGAAGGATGTCCAAGACAGCAGCATAAGGGCCGCGGCACTTCTGCTGCTATCTTTCTTTCACAAGAGTCACAAAGTCAAATAGGAACGAAATAGAGGGGCGCGAGACCCAAGGAACCGTGGGTAGAAGCCGCTTCCGAAGTTGAATTGGGGATGCAACTGCGAGTGGAACGGAAGAATGGCCTCCATTCTATAGTAGAACAGATAGTGAAAGCGAATCGAGAAGACAGATAAACCTAAAAAGACCGACGGGCGGGTACGAAACAAGTCAGACAAGTTGAACACGGCACGTTTGTATGTGTAACATCGTCCCGTAATTCAACCATATGATTTTAAAAAGCTAATGCAGAGGTGCATGCTAGGCTTTGAATAGCTACAATGAAACAGAATACAACGGATCGAAACGCCAGAAAAAGCACCCAAGAAACTCAGTAGTTTGAATAAATAAAAACGCCGCTATGATTGAAAACTGCTGTCTTCACCTTATTGTAACATCGTGTGCGTTCACGCATCTCTAGCAAGCAAAACAGACAAAATAATGCTTCACGTTGCCTTCAAATATTCAAACGGAGAGGAATTCTACGTCTGTTTACGTCCACGTCAATGCTGAACAGCACTGGACTTCGTATAACCCCAAAATTGCAGCTAAAGGTGCCAATATGGGCTCCCCACTATTATAACTATTGTAGGTATCCAGTCACCGAAACTGGCTGATGGGTCTATCGGTTAACTTAGCTTTTTAGAAAGCGAAGAGACTATGATCAATGAGACTGTCACTGCAATCGTCTGAGGATTCCTTCTCCCAAACTGTCTGGGGCAATGTGGGACACGTTCGCACCATTGTATTGAACGCGCACTGCTTAAATTGCAGCAGCAGATTCAGACCCGGACCCAGACAACGAAGGCGTCGGACCTACTGTGCATTGAGGAAAGGTTATTGGCTCAACCGGCAGTGATCAAGGCCCTTGAAGTAGAATTTCATGGAGAGTATTACGAAAAGTAGTCTCATGACATTAAGGAACGAAACTGGAATAACAGGACAACAGGAGGGGATTTTTTTCTTCAAAAATCGTCAAACAAAATGCAGAGGGGAAGCGATGCGTAAAGCTGCCCACAGACAAGCGCTGGCTTGATTTATGGCGAGGAAGGTCTTTTCGTGTTTACGTTACACGTAACGACCTATGGCTTTGATAGAGTCCTGTTACTTGTTTCGGTCCACTCTATGAATGTAGACTCCTGCATACATAACTGAAATTGTTCCTAGCGTTACTGGGATGTGTTACTAGCACGAAACAGAAAATAAATAGAGAATCTGTACGCAGAGTCCAGTTGTAATGGAGTCTAACGAAGGAATTATGTTAAGAAATATATTATCAAATTAACTACCAACTCCTAACCAAGCCAATATCTAATATTCACCTGCTGTATAGGTGCTTCAATAAAAATAGCTATGACGTTGAACTTTAGTGCTAATTAACATATGCTTAGCCTAAAAGGTGGTGTTTAAATAGAATTAAAGTATACGATCTTTCTCTTCCTCTTGTTCAGTTGGGCTATCTTCACTGTTAGGCATGTCAACTATAAATAATTAAGCTGGCTATATAATAAGCAGTATACTTATTTGGGTGGGTTCTCTATGTGTGCCCAAATAACGCATGGAGACTGGTCTTCAACATTTTCTGTTGATTGAGACAGGATCTGAGGATGCAGACAGAGAGCTGGGTTCGTTAAAACAGTGGTCGCTGCTTACCCATCGGAAGTATACTCTGCGAATATGTGTTTGCATGACACTAGCTATGGGTTCATTAGTATAAGGCAATGAGCAAACATACCAAGTTTGAACCCATTGCAGTTAATGGCGAAAATAAGAAAAAAACAGCAGGCGTCATAGAGTTCCTCCGAGAATACTTCGCAAGGAATTTTTATGTCTGTATCTATATAGTTAAGGCACCAGTGTTAAACGTAGAGGTTTGTAGCTATGATAATCATGCTATTAAGCTCTAGCTTGCTGTAACTAGTTTCGAGACATATAATGATCAGCACGATTTAGGGATCAGATGTTCTGTTTTAATCATAATATGTGTGTGCTTTTGTTATATAAAGAACCTTTACGGAGCGCCTGATGGTCTTCGACGTTTTAATCACTGTATACCCTCCATGCGGACATCTACCTTACCTTCTTCGATAATTGTCTGCAGTGATGGGTCAGGTTTTACTTTCTTATAAGATCTCGATTGTCAGGCCTTCGATGGAGGGGCCTATTAACAGAAAGGCTTTATTTCTGAGCAAGTGAGGTTTGTTCGAATGTCCATCAACAACAATGTTTTAGTCAAATTTTCCGAGGAAGAGTTTGATCGGGGTAACGACCACAACAGTATCATATCGAATCTGCTTTTTGCTGTTTCTACAAAACTCTATAAGAAACCAGTGATGTTACTTAATACAGCAGTAATAAGTGATCAGTTTTTAACTGATCGCATCAAACAGCCTCAGCGCGTCCTTTTCTGGGTCGATATCCCTCACAACGACTGGACAGAAGATACATCCAGAATGAATTTTCTTAGAACTTTGGCAGTTCAGTCGAGCGTAGGTATGGCCAAATTCGCTCGTAGCAGTAGATTTAATTGTCATCAAACCTTACTTGTTTAAAATACTGATAATCTTTGGGCTTCAGAAAACTACTGCGTTTGTTACGAATTAAGTTTATGGTTAAACTGCGTTCTCAATATTGTGTCTTCCCTTTTCGGTAAGGTCTATCTTAGCAATCCCGAGGGTTCTGTATGTAAAAAAGAAAATAACTGAACACTTAAGCTATCCATAATTGCGTAGCGAGGAATTGTGGACAGCTTTTATCTAGCGAGTTAGTTTAGCATATGGTGTGCCCTGCACCACGCATCAGGAGCGCCCTTTGGGGGGCCGGAGGCGTTCCCGGGCGTGTTTACGTTTATTGATTTTTTTAATTACCAGCATGTTTATTTATCTTAGAAGTTATTCTTACCATGAAGAGAAATCATATAGATTATTATTGATCGTCGTTATCGTGTAGTGCACCGATTCGTAATAACTGCAGCTTGACAATTATTGACACCTATCGCAACACTCATTTTGTTGCTACCCTCGGTGCCATGACTTGTGCTGCTATTATTCTTTTTTGTCTTTAATGAATTATAATGATATAAGTAGGCAATACATATTATACAGTTACGTATCAAGGTACATTTGCGCTTATTCCTGAACGCTTTTAGAAAGGATATAGCCACGGCATACTTGATGGTTGATGGAAACCTTGACCTTCGCGGCCGCCTACGAATTTGGCATGTTAACCTTTTCAAGTTGGAACGCTTCTTGGCATGTCCTACGCTATTCTATACGCTAGCATACTGGCAAAATGAATCGTACTTGTATATACAGCATCGAACAGAATAGTTATATGTTGGACGACCACTCCGTGAAGGTATGCCATATCCTATGTATACACCTGCATATAAATCCAGTGATACTATTTTCGGCCGCATTTGAGAAAAATATCTCACCTCCTTTGTTCCCTATTAAAATCGGCATAAGTGTTGCCATAAATCCGACAACAGCTGATACTACACAACTAATCCTAATCGGTGAACCTACGACAACCTAGCTTGTATACCGTCCTTGTCCAAAACCGATAATGTCAGATTTTCATATCTAGGGTGGGGGTTTTTACGAGTCTCTTTATTGTCTGGCCTGAGTCTTTTTGTGACCTGTTTGAAATTTCTACTACTTAATTCTTAATTTAAGCTACTTAATTCAAATGCGTAAGCATGACAGTGGCATTATTCGTAGGTAGCATTATTTGAAAATGTACAAGCTTTATTTTCAAGAAGAAATTGGTGCTCCTTGCTGGCTTCAACGAGATAAGAAATAGAGACAATGTTTGCAGGCCAGTGATCAGAATGGTGCGAGAAAAGCCCAAGTATCCGAGATGGAACTAACGAAGGCGCACTTAATTAGTAGCAGTTTTACACTAGTTAGAGCTAAAGCCAAATAGAAGTCAACAAAGTATTTTGCAAATCCAACCTGGATTGTCATTGAATAAGGTAATAATTACTGTTATCACTATTTAATTTGTATTAAACAATCTTATGCCTCTTCTTGCCTGTCGCAAGAACAGCCTTGAAAGCAAAAAATATAGCGATGTGGTGTAGCGCCGTGGCAAACCACGCTTTTCACAAAGTATTCTATCAGAGATCCGAAATCTACAACAGAAAGGAGATCAGAATAAGCAGCAATTGTCATAGCCGTAAAACACTAAGAAAAATAAAATTTCAAAGGCTAGAAAATGCATCCGTCATAGAATTGACCTGAAACAGTTGGTAACGGCGTTCTTCAAAGAACTATCTTAAGTGAAAAAGCTGCCAGCGCATAATGACGGCCAAAAAAGTTCAAGGCAATGGCAAATAAGTTAAGAGGCAAGTGAACTTGAATTGAAGACATCGGGAAGAAATCGGGATTTCTACTCTGGAAATCAAATACAAGCAGACTTGATTTCTGATGATTTCCTCGACGCTGAGGTTCTAAGTACAGGCAAAAATCTTCTTACTGGCCAGAAGCGAATAAACGTTTAAGCTTCAAGAATCGTTCGGCCAAGTACTCGATAACATCTATGTATAATATCTATGACCCTTTGGAAAACATAATCTTTTTGTGTGCCCGTCACAACTCCTGCACAAACTTTGTATTAACTATTTCACTTTCTTGAGGCATTTAGGAAAAGGCTTCCGCGTACAAAAGTGGTGGTGCTGCATCTAACAACATTCGATCGATAGAAGCGTTTGCTGTTTTTGGTAAATATTAATCAGCTTAATTTCTAAAAGAATATATGGAATATACGTTGGTAATATTTTGGGGACTTTTTCGGCAACGAGCGAAAAAAAAGAAAGAAAGCACGAACGACCCTTGTTTTAGCAGTGAAGTAGGCACTCGATAGAGTTAGTAGAAAGCGTTTATATTTTTAGGTCCAAAAGACCAATAGTCAAAAAACTAATCGATTTTATTAAATTAACTAATAATGCATAAATGGTCAAAGATGAGAGAGCTAATTTTAGCTTAAGACATAAATATCGAAGTTCCCGAAGGCTTCCTTTATTGGACATATATGTAAGTAAGTTTTATGATTTGTGCCGTAAGATTGAACTAGCGTCATTTTGCTGATGAAGGAATGAACGTAAAAAGTACGTTACAAAACAGACAGCAACAGTTGACATGAGAAAAAATAAGAGACTTTAGGTTTACCTTAACAGCATAAAGAGGAGGAACCATGTGGTAAACGCTGTAAACGAGAGATGTTTGACATTGAGCGATGTAGGCATGCAGCAACTTGGAAGCCATTGATCACAGTAGGAGGGATTAAATGCCATAATTTTCCATTCTTGTGCTATTAACCTATCCAGTAACGTATCGCCTGGAAAGGGCCAATAACTGCTTTGCCCTGTCATAACGAGCTCTAGCGGGACACATTTATTCAACGCGTACGAAGGATTTACGTTCAATTATACGAAGAAGGAAACACCTCTGCAACCGAATTGCAGAGCAAACTGAAACACCAAGAGCCAGTACATCCGTACCCCTCATATGGAATACTTCTATTAGGAGCTGATTATAAAACAGCGTAATTTCTTATTTAGCTTTAAAAAGAGTTCTTGGAAAACGCACATGCACTGGCACAACTTGAATAACAAAAAAAGTTCCATTTATATGGAATTTCTCTATAAAAGCTACGAACAGTAGGTAGATCCCCTATTAATGTCTACAGTGCCTGCTTAATACTACAGAGACTACCTAATTACGGCACGGGATTTTCCCCAAACCAAAGGCGGACCAAATAGTATGTAAACGTTCGATCGAAAGTCATGCGGTTGAGCTGGAACCAAGAAATTTCGTAGTTCAGATAATCCTCGGCAGAAACGGACGTAAGTAGCTGAGTGTTCTTCAACCACTTCATGTAGGCTTTTTCTGTCACGAAGTAAGGAGTGACCTGCGTTTAGTAGGTCACTGTGGTTGCCTTGATTTCTGACATGTCCGAATTCTTGAAAGGATCCAGATTTTAAACAATACCGTTTATTCGTGATCTCAGTTCCTTTAGCTTGTTCAAAGTGGCAGTCTATTAATTAATTAACTATTAATCGGACTAATCCTAAGCAGAACCTCATGGATTTGGGAAAATTAGACGAGTATACCTTGAACTCTTCATAATATATTTCGAGCAGCAGAATAAGCGAAACCCAGGAAGCGCTTGCTTCCTATAAGTTCTAACGATTCCATTAATTACTTATATGGCCTAACATAAAATATAAACATACGAGGCGCATACATAACAGAACCAGATTAGTTAACGCATTCATTTTTATCTTACTATACAAAACTGTTCAAATTGTGTAGTACTTATATAAGACATCGCAAATCGTGTACACATTTTGAGTTTACTGCTCAGTATTGTCGTTGACAATCGGCTACCGGCGAGGACCGACAGAAACATTCGTTTTTATAGCAACTCTGCCTTATATCACATTTGGCTTATTTACAATTGTTTTTTTTCATTTGTTAAGTATAAATGAATTAATTTACTATATATGAAAGTAAGCTTGCTGATTGGAGCCGGTCCCCTTAGAACTATGCAAAATGTTTATTCATTCCCATTTGCGGCTTATGTTTAATTATCAATTAGCGCTATACCCGACAACTTTTGTTATACTAGTTCCGCCTGTCTGTATAAGGAAACTGTATAGGAGACAAGAAGCCTAGTTGATGTGTACCAGTCACAGGATTTTCTGGATGTAACGACTCTTGAAAAATGAAGATTACAAAGATAGATTAACTTGGCGCACGTATGTACAAAGATTTAGAATAATATTTGACTTTTAGGATAAGAAGACCACAAATCCTAGTTCACGGACGATGACCTTTTACTTTCAATATGGATTCGAGACAGAACGCAGTGATGCGGTCAGAAGTATTGGCTCAGTTCTATTCTCCATAGAAATGGTAATAAGGTGGCAAAAGTAACTGCTATTTCTGATCTTGGGTCGGATCTGTGTGCAGATCGAGCGATACGCTATGCAAGTAACATGGGAGACCAAGTTCGGCTGCTAGTCATATTCCTAGATCGGTAACTGTCCTTTCATTGATACACTTTCATTGAAGTGGCCTGTTACTATTATTATTGTACGTTATTTCGCCTAAGCAAGTTAAGGTCAGACAGGTGCTGACGCAACATTGTTACGCTACGGTGTGCAAGTAGTGATAGCACTTTACAACAATTTGTTGAGATTATTAACAATAGTGGCTTAATAAAAACAGAAAATCAAAGAGGCCTGCTGTACGTAGCTAAGGTACCTAGTAGTAGACAAAATGTTTCCACGAGATTGCAGGTTGTATACAGGGTAGACAACTTTAGCTGCTTTATAACTTACGCACTACGCTGGTTTCCAGTACTTCGACTTTTGCTGCAGCTAATATAATTTCGAATTTTAATTTATGTAGACATGTTCCATCTATGTGAATAAGTTAATTTTGCAGAACTTAGCTTTATATAGTAGTAGCGTCGATTTCGAAAAGAGGGAAATTCGATAAGGTACCACAAGTGCCGTGACTAGCTTTGCAGTTTAAACTGAAACGAGAAGAGCGATACCTTGGTGTACTTACGTGTGTATACAATGTGTTGCTATAAAATATCACGTCAGTTCCGGAATCAGTGATAGGAGGTTCAGAGCAGCTAATCTCGGAAAGCTAAGGGAACTTCAACATTAACTTCTGTATTCAGATTTATACAGTAAGTGCCGTAATCGCTACTGGAAGCAATACCTATTATATTCTATGTACCGAATGTAAAACTTGAAAAGTTTATTGGAGGTACAATAATTAAGAAGTCATTAATCCGGGGTTCGTGAGAGCGAAGATAATACTATCGTACCCTGGTTAGCGTCATGTCAGATACCACTACGATTTAATGCCCACAACAATTTGTATTAACAATTGCAATTCAAAGGCTTCAATTTCAAAATTATTCAATTGCATCATTCAATAATCAGAACAGTATGAAATGCTGACAACTTGGCTATTTCGTGTTAGCTTTCGATACATGTTAACCTTTTATCAGTAACTCTGAAAACTAATCATGTGCCTTTCTGTGTGACGAAAGGGTGCCACTTTGCTGTTTGGTCCCTTACACATAGAAAACCGATAAGTCCGTGGTACGTGGGGACACGCTGTGGTTTAGGCCCGAACCCGGGCATAGACAGACCTTTGCTTCCTGTTATAACCTGTGGGTTCCCTTTCACTTTGCTATTTGAAACAATGTTTTGTTCGTATTTACCGTGTTCTTTTTATGTTAGTAGCGCACTCCACAAGAAGCTCGCTTGACTGACCACTACGTTTAACATACAGGTTATGTACCTGCCAGAAGAAGTTGCCAACTTCTTCAGTGATCAATTTATCTGGAACAGAGTGCATCTGTTCGATTAACACAGCAATCTCGTCTCGAATATGCTTCACGGTATTATTGCAAGACCCTATAAAAATGCAGTGGTATTATTAGAAGCGCCTTTCAGGCTTGATCAACTTCCAAAAGGGCCAGATTGTCAGGGTATCGTCCTTTTAAACAATCTCGAGAGCGTATGCTCCTTTTGGCTGATTCTACCTACAATGCTCGCCTACAAAATACTTTTGCCCCTGGAAATTTTTGTCTTAGAAATCCCATGTTAATTTAGTTAGCCATGGTGATGGTCAAATTTATTCGAATAAAGGCCCAAGGACAGAACGTGAATAGGACTCGCTTCTGGATTTTCACGAGTGTAATAATGTACTTCTCTGGCTTTAGGGAACAACTACGTTACTTAAGATCGAAGCCACTATCCAAACTCAGATAATGAATGATTTTTTAATCATTCTATGATTTTCGTAGATCCAAAGGAAAGGCATGTTAAGCATGATTGGGTACTGCCTAGTTCCTAAAGAGCTCTGTTAAATAAACTGTGTAGAAAAACGTTGTTAAGCTATTACACATAAAAATGGTTTTATCCATTCCATTAATACATCATAGAGGGACTGCTTTACTATTCTATTCCTGCTCGAATCACTGTAAGTGGCTTCATTCGAAATTTCATGGGACCTTTTAGGTCGTTCAGCTTTTCAATAAGAAGGGTGCTACTTGCAAGCATTAGTCGAATAGCCTAAGATAGATAGAAAAGAGACGTGCCCAATTAATAGCAGTTATTAATGAGTTAGAGACAAGGTCACACAGAGTTCAACAGGGCAGTATGTCGCAAACCAATACGGAATCAATGTAGTGCTCAGCGACGAGTTGGTAAGGGTGTGTTATCTTCTAGTAATACACTGACGTATAGGTTACTTTGCGCCTTCTCCAGCAGCATTTAACCCATTTGAAAAAAAATGTCCTACCACTCCGGACTAGTTGTGGAAATAACACGAAGGTCATTGAAAACGCTATTGTTGCAAGCAGTACAAAACTAGCCCAAGATAATCTGGAAACAGTTAGATGCAAAGATCTCGATGAGGATTCGTTCTTGCGTAGGCCGACGAAGTGCCACTTTAGGCTCTTACTGGACCCCTTCCGAGCCACCTTGTCAAGTTGTCTATTATGATTTTATTTTAACTATTCGAAATTGATTCTCCCTAATTTGCGTACACCACAGTGCCATAGAGGACTGCTTCACTATTGTGGTTCCGTTTAAATTCTTACACATAACATTAACGAGAGTTCTTAGATCGCGCTAGTTTTCAATCAGGTAGGTTTTTCCTGCTGGTTTCAGCAAGGTAGACGGCAGGTAGGCGATCGGAGCAATTCAAAAAGGACGAAGCATTGGAGGTGGAATGAAAAAAGCTAAACCCAATTAGGTGCCATTATCAGCAAGTTGCACATAAGGGCAAATAGAAGTCAGGAGAAGACTTCATGGGCTAGACACAGAATGTAATTAAATGAAACAGTGATTACTGTTACCGTTGTTTGAATCACACCAAAATGAAACTTTCCTTTGCAGGACCGCATTAAATGTCAAAAAAGCGATCGAAAGCGGTGACACATGATAATGCTAATGATCATAGTGAATTTGGACAAAGCAAAGGAATCCTTGAGCCCACAAAAAGTAAGCAGTATTGTTATTTCCCTTTTATCGAAACGCGGATCGCGAAAGACGCCCACAACCATCGAAAAAATCCAGTTCAAAACAAGACCTCAACCGTAGGCATAGCCCCTCCGAACACTGATTTTTGCCGAAAATACACGAATCACCGCCACTTTTGTGTTTGAAATTCTGTTATAATAATAAAGCATATCGGGCTGCTGGGTAATTGTCGAATACTTCACTCGAACAACAAAGAAGTGCCTAGAGACTAATGCAGTTCTTTACCGCGCTACCTAGAAATATCGTAATCTAGAAATTGTCTATACCTAGCCGTCTAATGTAATGCTGATGCAGTTCCAGACCTTAAATTTGAAGCAATTATTTGTTCTTGCCTAGGCATATTAGGAGGTGGTTCTCAGCTGGTAATTGAAGCTGCATTAAATTGCAACATTTTGCACGTAGTACTCTTGACGAGTATCGAATATGTTAGCTTAACTTTATAATACACAACAATAAAAACGTTGCGTGTTTCTTTATCACCAAAGCATGAAACGAAACTTAGCCGTCACGAGTGGTACAATCATTACGAGTCCCGCGAAAGAAGACCTACTGTGCGATAAGTTTAGTAGCTTCTGCTAGCGATGAAACTCACACTTCAGCATAAACGATTATTTATGGCAACTGTTTGCAATGCTGAAGACTGTCTTTCTCCTGCTTGTTTTTACACAAATGACCCATTGATTAGGTCCCTGTTACGTTCTTCAGCTAAACTCCGATTTGATCGCACTTCCTCTTCTGATATCGATTGGTGCCCACCAGCTTTGTCGCTCATCCACGTAGCCCTGAAAAGTTCTACAGGCTTTAGACACGGCACTAGCGCTAGCATATATTACCCGAAATTTTTGTTATTCTCCATAAAAATCGCTCTAAACTATATAACGAGCCCTGCTAGGTAGACAATGCAATATCCCCTAAAGAAGATCTTCGAAAAAAACCCCTCATACCATTCGACAGAATCAGATGGTTGGCGATCTTAAATTGAACCCGGTGGACCGCGAACTGCAGACGTGTCACCGAACGCAGCGGTTTTCATAGTAGAGATTTATCAGCAACATGAGTAGGAAGATCCACTAACAACACGAAAAGGAAGCATATATTTCATGCTAATGCAAATGCTGCGTTGCTTTGCCATTCTATACTTATCTACCCGATGAAATGGATAAACACGTTTTTTAGCACCGTAGCTCTCAAAAAGCTAAAGTTCTCGGCGGAAACACCCCTATTGGACCAAAGAAATATCCTGTCCATCTAAAAAATAGCAGATTATTGGAGCCAGATCTGAGTCATGAAAGCCTTGTGGGGGTAAGGGCGCCAGGATTGTTGGAGGACTGTGGCAATGTATATAAACAGCAAATGTGGATGCTCTTTTGCTTAGTCCACTCATTCAGTTAACGTGCCTGTACGCTGTTATACCTATGTATACCTAACTGGATCTGTTACAGTGATATTGATTTACGCAGTTTTTGGTCATCCAAAAAACTGTTTCTTGGCATTTGTAAAAGAGCCTTCACTCCTAACGCCATATATATATGTGTTGGGTATTGCCATGTGAAGGTATCATTTCCTTAGGAACTCCAACTTTTTAGGTCCACAGCGCAGCACACTGTTTATATGACAAGCAGTCGTCGGACTTTTTCTGTAAGGATTTTCTACAAAGTAAAGTGTGCAGATAAAAGCACTACGAGACTAATTGCGTAATAACAACTATACGTGAGGAAGTTCAGTAACCACAACCTGATCGAAACGCCAGGATGATTAAGGACTGGGAATAGAACTGTTTGTTTCCTTCACATTAATAGTGGATGTTCAGTTGTACCAAAATCATCCGTACCGAGATTGCTATAGTAGAAAAAAACAGTTAGCTGCTTGACTCTGAGCTATCTAACTGTGACAAGGATGCGAAAGGTAACGTATCGTCATGGACCTTATAGAACATAAAGCACATCTGCAGCCACAGACTAACAGTGATAGCAAATAGAGACTACGAAAAAGTAACGAAACAACTATCGAGGAAATTCCATAAGAAACCTGGATCCTCTTACCATACAGTTATCGATGGCGCTCTACCTAAATTATAGATTAGCTTGTTTAACAGATCGAATGTTTTCGATAAATTTTCTCGGGTTATCCACGATTATGAGCTGATCGAGCATCATCTTTATTTCGAGGCAAATGTATCATTTAGTGCTGAAGGTCAACGCTCAGTGGTTAAGTTCGTGTGGTCCGACGAAAAGAGCGTTAGTGAAATCCATCGAAGATTAGCAGGAAGACTGGACGAAGAGCCCTTCGGAGAAGTATACCGGTGCAATTATCTAAAGGACAATAATTGAGAAAATGAAGATTGCAATAAAGGCAAGTCAACTTCAAACAGAAGAGCAAGCTGGTATGATTACAAGCGTCTCTGAACGAACGAAACATCGTTCAATCGACGTGATAATGCCTGAAGTATTTACGTGTTACGAGTACTGCAGCAAAAGCGCTTCGTAACGTATCTCATCGTCGATTCAAGACAACATGTGCCAGAGTATCGTTGTTCTACATCGTATGGGGTACTTTTAACTTGGTTTCGCCTTTCGACACCCTATACATATATATAAGATTATATATGTTTTTTTTTAATCTAAAAAATCAGATAAAACAAAAGCGTTGCAAAAAAATTCAGCCATTCTATTTTCAACACAAATACTCAGCTTTGCATCGTAATCTAAAATCTCAAATTCTGTTATGTTTGTACTTTGTATATGAACAGCGAACGTTCCTTCGATAAAAATCACCCATTTATTAGCTCCTCTTTAGCTTCATTCATTTTTATGATTTACCTATCGTTTTTTTAGTCCTGTTACAAAACCGTTGATAATAATGGATTGTGGGTCGGCAAGACACCTCTCAAAAATTTAAATTGCCACGCCTCTAATTGAATATTACATGTGATAAACGGCTGTATTTTTAATATGTGACGTTAGTTAGAATCGTATCTGAGAACCAATCATTTGTCAGCTTTACCAAAGAACAGTTCGCATGTAGCTGAGTGCACCTATCTGATATAGATCTTCTTCACAAGTTACTTGCTGTTACTTAGCTACTAGTTACTTTATAAATGTTTATAAAAATTTAGACAGTGTTTGACTGGCAGATACCCAGTGTGGCCCTTCTCCAACTTAATTAGATGTGTCGAATTTTCTCAAACTTCAACTAAAGGACAAAATGTACGGAAGACTCAGCTTCGCTCATCCAGCTTTGAAAAGCTGCCGTTATTGCTAATACCCTGTGGCTTTAATTTTGAATGAAAGCTATTTGAACTCACCCATGATTGTCGGTGTAGCAGGGAAATATATTAAGCATTTTCTACACGTTTTACTAAATGCATCGTCCATTTAGTCTTTTTCATTAGGCGTAAACTCTAAACCGTAAGTAAATTTCGAGAGTTTTCTCTACCGATACGTGAATTACAGTTTCTATCAACTATTCAATTGAAAACTATCGGTATGTGTCGTAAGCTCCTTTTACCGCCTGGCGACAAGCTAGTCTCCGGTCTAGTCCAAGCTAGTCTGTCCGGTTAGCGTCTTTCACACTAACCGGATACGACCACGCTATGGGGAAAAAGACCATATACTGTACCACGTAGGCCGTTATATTAGCATAATTGTAAAAAGTCCCGTACATATATAACAGGAGCATTAAATCGATCTACATAAATTTCCATCATCTAAAAATCTGTCTTTTCATGCAAGAGCGTTCTATAGAGTTCGTGATTGTTACATACCAACTGATCCACTAGGAAATATATAAAACCGAGATCAAAACGAAACAGAGTCATTTGCTACGCTTGACGTTAGAATATCTTAGATTTTCGTGTGACCATATCAGCAAGAAAACAATATAGCTAATACATTGGCAGATATATCACGGATAACGTAGCAAAATCATCGAAACAGGAAGAGAGCCAGTCGTTGAACTTCCAGCTGTATGAAGATGGCACGAAGCAGCTGCCTAGAAACACTGACGCGGACATATTATTTGAAACGTCGTTGCGACATTTTCCTTTTTAGTAAATAGTCCTACTCTGACAACTTAATTCGAACTCTGGAGATTACATTATGCATAGTTACTTTGCCAATATTTCGCACGAAGTTAGTTGTGAACTCATCGGTGTGAGGCAAGCCGCCATGGTCTCAAGCTAAAAGTTCAGGCCAGTTCGTACCTTAAGACATTGCTCCGGGGAAACTTGATGACGAGTTTCGATTCCCTAAAGACGTGTAGGTATCGCTGCACTTGAGTAAGCGTAATATTCTATCGTAGTTGCATATTGATTTATAGTTATTCAGTGGGTCTTTTGTGTTCTACCATTACGAGCTGATCGAATATCATCGGGCTTATAGGCAAGACAGGGTTTCATGACTAAGTTCGGGTTTCTCGAAGGTAGAACCGCTGATGGAATATATCAGAAATTGTACACATCATAATCTATGTTAGATTTGCAAACTTAAGATAGCATCAGTTCGCATCTGCTTGAAGAGATTAACGACGAAAATTTTCTGGGTCTAGATTCCGCGTACTTCCTTTTGCTGGCCAGCACCGGTAAAAGTTCTAACCAGAGAGGGCTTTAGCGAAACAAAAATTCGTCACTGGTACAGTTATCTAGAAATGGGACTACTAGATTGAAAACTACAATAGAAGCAAGTTCAGTTTAAGACCTCGAAAGGAAGCGTAAGTTGTTGCGGCAACAGAAATTTTCATGCAAGATCAAATACGGACGGTGCGCCATCTATTGGCTCAATATGCGAATTGTTGAAGTGCGAAAATCGCATCTTCTACTGTCGATTCTTTCAAACACAGCATGGACAATGGGATATGGTATAGTCACGTCAACCATTATCAGTAATGCAAACCATAATCAATTTTGATAAGCTTTCAGAGCGCTAGCTTCATGGACCGCAAACCGTGCCTAACCAATATCAAAATGTTGTTATACTAACATCGTCATCATCAAGGTAATCGTTTGACCAGAATAGAAGCATCCTCTAAATCCCAGGGAGCATTCTCAAATCTCTTTTGAGGCAAGCCTTTTCAGGTTTACCTTAAAAGGTAAACTTTTCAGGCAAATCCCTTTTGAGCAGTCCTTTTAGAGACGGCGTAACCCCCGTGCACAAGGAAAATGTCCCGAGCTGTTTTGGCCTCGATTAAATGCGTAATACTGAGGGTATCGAAACTACACTCTTTTCATGCGGAACATCCATCTTTGGAGGATTCCATCCACGCCACTGTACTTGTGACAGAACGGTGATAGGAAGAGATCTTTTGAACGGTGTATAAGAAGCAAACAATACGTTAGGAAGAGTGGAAAAAAAAGTTTAAAAAACACGGGAACTTTCTTTCCTACCTAGTATGTCGCTATGGAAAGATTTAAGGAATACTCTTAAAATGAATCAAGCCTTTTTACTTCCTGCTTAGTCCTTATGCTAAAAATTAACATTGTGTGTCTGGCAAAGCTATAAAAGAAGTTTTCTCACAGCGTATACTGTAACAGTTAATTCGACACATACCTTTCGAAGACAGGACATTGCGTACCACTGAACAGTATCAGGCGGTTTTGTCTAAAGACGCTCACACTTTGCAAAAGTGGTGGAAAGACAGTCGACACGATGTTCACGAAGGAAATTCTTCAGCCACTTGAGCAAGAACTTCCATGAAGAACAAGCAGAATTACGTCCTATAAGAAGTTGTGGCCTAACATCGAGGCAAATGGAATTTAGCCAAGGTCAGCAGGCATCGTACAGAACGCCTTCTCGACGTAGCTATCGTTGGGTTTACCCGCGCTTGAATCCCCTGCTAGTAATGTCCATATTAAAAAAAAAGAGTTTAAGAAGACGCAGATACACTAAGACATTCTAAGATGCGGTTTCATTACATTAAAATCTATGTATGCATAAATAATCCCTAGTAGCCCTCCGGAAAGATTGACAAAGGCTGAGCCCTTATTGTTATCTCTGACAGCTCTTTTTCCAATACTCTGTGCTATTTCCACCAACAGCGGACGAAACTGTCAATAGGTACGTCATAACAGACTCGTTGCACTGCTAGCCCGTAACATCTTTAATATATGACATATATGTGAGACATTTTTCCCTCCCAGAGCTTTCTTTCCTATGAGTTCTTCTCCTGCTAGACAGTCTAGGCTTGTATGGCACTTCATAGTTCACATTGAATTGTAATATCATTTGCGGTCGACAAGAAGACGATGCATCGTACCGAAGATACGTTGGCCAATTCTTTGTCAGGCACCTTGAACAAACTAAGAAATAAGCAAAGAATTTCAACAACCCACCGTTGAACATTAGATTGTTCCTGAATCTATCTGTTTCTCTCTGTTAGCGGACAACTGTGATAGACTGAAACACAACCGGATAAAAGGGCCATAATATATCGTATTTGCCTGAAACTACAAAAAGGTATACATTTGCATATGCGCACATTTCTTTCTTCGCCCTTATTGTACCTACACGGTCTGGTCCGCTGATGGAGAAGAGGTCTAATTCGCTACGTTGAGATCCTCTTAAGGTGAAAGGAGGTAATTCGATTGAGGCTACGTGTTTGCCCGGTAAGTTGCATAGTCGTTCCCTTGGCGGATAACTGTGGGCTGGCTGATGGAAGAGGCCTTGTTAAGGATACTAGGACAAGCCGACAGTGATGTCATGCAATGTAGGCTCAGTTGTCGAGGTCGCCACCGTTGCTCTGATGTTATAGCATGTACGACACTCATAGTGACCAATAAATTATAAGATACAGTAGTATTAGTAAGCAAGTGACAAAAGGTAGACATAAATAGCTCATAGCGGCATAGCTCTTTTTCGTAAGATGTAACAACAGCTCCTGGTGCCTAACCTACCTTTCAAACGTACAGAATGTTAGACGCCCTATTTCCTGATGTAATATTTGTTATTTCTTTATAATTAAGTTTCGCTGCTTATTTTAGAGTAATGCTGCCTATCATGCTTCACCCATATATCCTATTTGCCGACTGATACATACCTGATTGATGTGGAGAGGCCTCCTAAATCTTTCTTTTAGAGAAACGTTCTTGGCAGATGTTTTTTCAGTAATTGCCTCACGGCCTTATATCAGGCGGGAGAGCATGGAATGCACCCATAAAAAGTTAGTAAACATTTCTGATGCAACACAAGATTCCCTCATGAGGAAAAGGTCAACGTGATGAGGCATAACTATCCTGCAAGGGCTCACTTACAAGAGTCTAGCAGATTGGCGGATTTTCAGACGCAGACACTTCCTGCGCAAAGAGATGCCATCGTCTGTTTAACCAGACTACGAGACGCATGCATTATTGAGAAAAAGAGGTTAAGCAAAAGTTTTTGTAGAGTTACCCACGTTATAGGCCGTGTAAGAAAGACGCTGAGAAATACCCTGAGAATAAACATTGGGCATTGACGTCAACAAAAAGTAAAAAAAGAGGACAACAATATGACTAATGAGCAGGTATAGCAGCATTTGAAAGATACATGCATTCACTTGTATTTAGTCCTATTTTTATATAAAGTCCGTTTATTTTGCACCACTTGCTAGATCTATTTACCTACCTAAGCCCATCTAAACTACTAGATCGACTTATGAAAAGGGCAAACATCTTGTAGACAACATTTGACCTGAACCTAATTGTCGCTTAATATACGGGAGACGCGACATCTAGTTCGTGTTCGACCTCGCCTATAGGCACTCGCACGACCTAAAGAAACGTACTGGATTCAGGTGGACATATATATATGGTGAGCAGGTTTCTACATAGCAGTCAATAAAATGACTCATATAACATACGAGTAGATTTTGTTTATGTGATATTAAATCCAAACAAGACAGAAACAAAAAGAAGGCTCTTTTTTGTTCAAAATACTTTTAGATACCACGAACTTGTTATAGAATTAAGCTTCCTACATTGGGCCTTAGTCAGTACCATATCGAATTTTTCCTGCAGCAAAAAAATCTATCCGCCGCTACCGACAAGTCTATTGCGGTCCGTTTTGTCAATTTTTGCTTTACATTTACGAGTTTCTCATATGAATTCTTCAACTCGTCGCTCTGCCAAATAGTAAAATTTGCGGAACAGCTCAATGACGCAAATGTAGCGCTATAACTTTATTATGGTGCCTCACAGTGGAGCTTGATTAGCATTTGAATCTCGTATTTCACCGACCTATCTCCGACAGCATTCGACAACTAGACGCAACTTCAGCTCTTCAACTTACCAAAACCTGCGGTCCCTGCTTCCTTTGCAGCTGGGGCCGGTTGATGTTGCTATTTCGTCGAGCACCTCAAAGTAATTTTGTTTTGCCACTGCTATATACAACTTCCCGCACGGGACGCTGAAATTTTGAAAGAAGGTGAGTCCTGGTAGCTCAGCTTTCAGTGCTATCCCAACAAAATCCTCAAACAACATTGAAATGAATCTTGCTTCCTGCATTAGAGGTTTCTTTCCTGCAAACAAAGTTCGCCTTGCTACATTTATTCGTCATATAGATATTTTTTGCCTGGCGAGTAGAGACGTACAACTAGGTTTACCTATGTAGGCTGTGTTAGGGTCACCTATCGACGCATAAGGCGATCGTTCGGATGATTTTTTGGCTACGCCTTAGATACTGTAGAAGGTACTGACGAAATTTGACTTGTAGCATTATTTAGATAAATTTATAGGTAATATTTGTTAATTCGTTTTCGTACCCAATAGCTTATTACTCATCAGTCCAATTCCTTACCTTTGACGACCTTTAAGAAGCTATTGGCTTCTGCCGATGAAAGGCGGCCGCGTGATAAAGACAGAATTTTTTTGGGAAATTATCATTCGTTCGTGCTGGAACATCCGAATCGATCACTTCAGCATGGACCTTAACGGATACAGAGCTTCTCCGACTGGGTCGATCTGTATGATTCGATTCCTGTTTTTTAATTTTTTTTTTGTCAATAAATCTACTTGAGGGTCCTGTTCGATAATATGTGCCAAGCGACAACAAATATTCGGTTTGTAACATATTGATAACGATATCGGTTGAAACAAGTTGAAACTACGCCTAAGGCAGGTGCTACAGACGTACGACTAAGCGGCGCTAGAGATCTACGTAGGATTTGAGCTAGAAATTAATGATAATCAAATAGAGATTTGGAAACGATAAATAATTTCAATGTAGCACACGTACGAAAGGTTTTGTTGATAATATCAAGGACTAACTAGGTATTTCTATCATTATAATAAGTTGCCAGACCATTCAGAATAACAGAGTACGACATAAACTAGTACAAATCCTAAACGGCAAAACATATAGCTAAAGATAGAAAGATTTTTTGGCCGTTGGATGCTTTAGTAATATTCTAGAATTATACACAGGGCATAATATACATACACTGAATAAAAGAAGCTCATTTGAAACTGACTACGGCTTTAATGATTCCGAATGGTAACTGTAGAACAAAGTTTAGACCTTGCATGCCTCAGCACCCGCATCAACAGATTCCTTAGCAAAGCGAATGTTATTGATACAACTGAAGGCGTGTTTAACTTTCGTCTGCCTTTATTTCACCTAGTTTTAGGTTTTTTTTTATGCCTACAAATGTATGCGAACGATATGAGCAAGCTCAGTTAGTCGAATGTATTTCTCTAGCTTTATTTCTTGAGTTTGACTGCTTTTCTTTTGCTTCATGCGTTCGATTTCTTTTAGTCAACTCAATGCTCCTCACCGTTCCTTGGTTTTGCCGTAGAAACACCTCATTCTTTGCTACGGCTTAACGTGGCTCATTCCTGCTGAGACTTTGCAAAGCTCCAAAATAGTTCGGAGAGGGTGGTAGCTGGTGTGCGCTCGCCGGTGAACAAAAGCCAACGCAGAGACGTCGGAGTTGGAGAAGACAGAGGGCACACAGAAAGAAGGCACCCTAAAGCAATTTTTTCTCGTTGGTCTGAGGCTCTGAGCGACACTACGCCAGTACGAGCCATGATATGTAAGGGAACGGATGAGATCGAAGAAAAACTGGAGACATTAAAGATCCAAGAAGAAAGTTAATCTTCCTTCCACTCGTCGCTATTTTTTTTTTGTAGTGGACCGGTCCACGCCAAGCCAGACTTATACAAAAGTATTCTGCCTTCGGCCTGCACCGGGTGACTGGCGGTCTAAGCAACGGCCGGATGCTGGAAAAAGGATCAGGAGCTCAAAGGTGGCGGTTCATGGGCGAGTTGTGAAAAAAGTGGAAAGGGGCGTTAACTTGAAACCTAAGGAGAAGCAGCCTTGGACCCAAAAAGACGCTCTCTCACACTTAAGTAAATGTTACAGCTCGGTGAGGAATTTCAAACAGCTAGACAGTCAGAATCTGCTTTATATCCGTGGTGGATCACCAAGTGCCATTTAGTCAGAGGTAGCGGGTTAGAACTATGCAAAACTTCCCATATACGAGTATTTAGAGAAATAGTCCCAATTCAGGTTCCATTTCGTGACGAATAAAGAGACTCTGTTGGCTATCAAAGGTTTGCAAAATGAAACGTTCAGGTCGGATGTGGTAAGAACGCACAGCTTAAGCGAAAAAGGTAAGGTGGCGACGACTGGTAGATTTGATCGGTCGTTGAGAAGTGTAACGTGAACTTAAGCTATTGTTAGTATGTATCGTTTGCGAGACTGTTTATAGGCGGTACAGGATCAAACTTGAGCCATGAATTCCTCTCCAAACATAATAAGGGGTTAGTATAGATTAGCTACTTGCTAGTAAGATTACTACGATAGCTTGAAGAAATACTTAGATGTTCAATCGGCATAAATTTTTCTGGCCCTACAAACGGAATTAGGTATTTTGGACCAAGAAAAAGTGGTCGCTGCGGATAAATTTTATGTGCGGCACAAGAAAGTGCTATAAATATTAAGCAAAAGGTAGCACGAAGAGCAGTTGAAATAGCAGTAAGTCCAATGTGATATACTTAGGCCTACCTTAAAAATGCCGGTCTTAGTGTCACCAGCCTGAAGGAAAAGAAAATGTATATATATACATATATGAAAAAAAATTCGTTTTGATGAAGTTAAGACTATTTGGTTCCACGGTCATTGCCAGAAGACGTATAATACGCGAAATTTTACAAACGAAAAGTGGTTTTAAATTTCCGTCGTGCCTGTAAGCCCTAACAAAAATACGCAGATAGTCTCATCCAGGTTAGAATTTGAGAATGTGAGGCATAGCCTCTTGCTAAAGTACTTGAACGAACCCGTCACTGAATTACGACCTCAACGTGTGCACAAACAAACACTCAGCGCACAAAAGCGTCCTTTAAAGCACAAACGTTTCACTGTGTGCCTTGGAAGGCTGCCACAGGCTTCAACCTTCTATTAATATGGTCTTCAGTCAGCATGTCCTTCTGACCAGAGGCTTTGAGTGTGGTTTAGCGTCATTAAGGGTCATCACCGAAATGGAACGCAAGAAAACCTCGATAGCGTTTCAACGTCATTGAACCTGAAAGCTATTAAGACGTGGTTAGCTAAGCCCAATAACACAGGCAGTGTCTGCTAATGGAATACTGCTCTACAATTGCTTGTTGCTACAGGCTGTTAAAGAAAGTGTTATTACAGAAAGCCAATTGAAGCTCCTGATCTTCTCGTCGACAGTTGTAAGGAAAACATACTTTTTAGGTGCGATCTTCATATTACGGTGTCTAATTCTGCTGCACAGAAAACGGAAAATTAACACATGAGATGAAAAACATCACTGACAATGTGCCGCGCAGGTTAATCACTCTCTATGAACTGCTAAATCTAGATAAAACTCAAAAAAAAAGTTGAGCTCTTTTCATAAAGATACACTCTAACCAGAACGTGCAAACGATCCCCGCCTGACATAGGATTAGTATCGGGCATAATAGCTTCCCAGTGCCTTGTTGTTACTGTCTTGCTTTCGATTTACATATACCTATTCGTTCCATAAATCTAATTAGAAAAAACGAGACAAGATTATATTTGAATCCTTTTCCAGTGGAAATCTGCTTTGCTCAGCGGTATATTTCGCTATTTTATCTGAATCTTGATTGATTATCATCGTCTCATCCGGTTGGGCATGTGCCACGTGATTATGTATGCAGCACAACTATAAGCTTTCAATCTCTGCCGTTTTGTTTAAACGATCACAGACTTACTCGCTCTGAAGTTCGGTTCGGCCACACAGGCGCTTGACAGTCAGATATATTGGTCTCTGCTGTGTTTCGTATCATTTTGTTTGCCAATTTTTTAGCAAATCACTGGCATCTGCATATAAATACAATGTACGCCAATACGCACAGAGCCGCGCGCTTCATCAGCTGTTGCATTTTGAGTAACAAAATTAAGAGATTCGATTTAATCCCTTAAGAGCTGTGTACCAAAATGATCGTTTGGAGAATTTTTCTGCGTTCGTGTAGCACGCTTTCCTTACCCCTTGGCTATATCTAGCCCATAGGACGGACTGTCTGAACAGCGACGCATTTCGTATCACGACCCCGTATTCGTTATTAGACAACAATCTAAATTTAACCATATTTATAGATATAGCATCGCAAGAAAACCACATTGAAAAATCTCCGGGATACTGCAGTGATAACGTGTTCGTCCACTAAACGAAGAAGCAGTTTAGGTTCGAAACCGGGCGTAGACACACATTATTTCGTGGTATGGTCCATCAGTTTGAGTAATACTTGACGGTTATGCCACACGCAGAACTTCGAAGCATTTACTTCAGAATACTGCAAAAGTTGGAGAGAATCGAAGTTTGCATACTACCGACATTAGTCGCTCCATCCTAATGGCAAGAGATATACTTTGTTGACAACTGTATGTTCTAGTCAATATTGTCTTTATAATTTTTTTCCATATAATTTTACGTATCTTTCCCTGTAAATTGTACAATGGGAACTTCTTATAGGCATCCAAAACCACAGATGATAGTCTACGCGGTTCTGGACTTTTGCGATGCCCACCATATAATGAACGTTCATTGCCCGATAGATGCGTACAAATTCGGTACATGAGCGCGCAACACATTAGCAATTACACCTTCTCACATAAATATCGGTGTTATTGATTGAAAGAATACTCAGGGCAGTGGCGTGTTGCGTCACCCTAATATGCATTCATATTATTAAACAATATAGAACTTCCTTCCGCTAGGTATAACACGTCGTATTCGTTTTCATACACTGAACGGGCCACTACGTAAAGGTAGATATGTTCAGAGTACACGCCCTGTTCAGTGCTTACATTATTAATTATCGTGTGTTTTATTTGTCTCCTCGCCTGCGCGATAATTTCGAAAAAAGCCCGTTCCAGCATGTGAGTCGGCACAGTGTAATATAATAATGCATTAAAAAAAAACCTATCATCGCTCTAGAAGGAAATCATATATATTCGTGGATGCGTTTTACTTACGATGTGTCAGAGATCTCTGAGAGTAATCCGAAGACAATACTGCACTATTTTAGTATAGGGGATAGAGACCAAGTTTCTCCTTCATAATCAGGGTTATTATCTTCCTTTTGAAACTTCTATTCGAGCTACATTTTTCATATTCAGCTTTTACATGGTTACCGGCCGTTAGCTGGGGGCGGCATTCTTATTCGCCTCGATCTCGCTGCGGCTTATTTGACAATGTTTCTTGGAGAAGACTGAATCAGCAATTTTCTTTCATTGTTTTCTTTATCTTACACAATTGCTGCTACAGCAGAGTCTCAGTAGATATTGACGATGAACCCCCTAATTATGGTAAAAGATAGATACGCCTTACTTCTCCGGTTGGGGAAAGTCGTTTCGAAATTATTTTATGTATGCGTCATGAACAAGTTAGCATCGGCGCGTGCACCTTTACGGTGACGCGTAGCGGGCATTGCGTAACGTAACCTTTCCCAGAAACTCCTTTCACCCCTGTGAAGAACGGTGCTCTGTTTAAGCCAGGCCCGAAAGTCTCAGTCCCGTTCGCAATAGGACAGCCATCCTAACAAAACGACAACAGCTTTGATCTCAGTTATTAGCATGTTAGAATGAGCCAACTTAAACTCATACCGGGATCAGTCGTTTTTAAGGAGCTGCTCAGATAGGATTACGATTGTCCTTCATGAGCTTCCAGCTGCTTCTTCAATGGCCTGGTTGAAGTAGGTGCCTGCCAGTGGCAGATCACGATAATGCACGCAGAGTCGATAACGCGGGTTACAACACTCCAGTTCCAGATTTGTGCAATGAACGCCTCGTCTTATTTATATACGATATCGTACAATCTTTCCTCGTCGACGGGTGTTCGGCTAAACATGCAAATACCATAGTGAGTGAAAAGCTAGAGGCGTACATGTCGTCGGTATACTATGATAAATAGGGTTACGAAAACTCTCAGTGTAAAAGAGATGCCGAAAGTCACTATGTCACGTTTAAGTTTTATTGACGAAATTATGTAAAGGAAACGTTACAGTTTTGTTATAAACGCACAACGGGTTGTGCGTTTATCACTAGCTGTATCGCCTAGGTCATGCAAATACTGCTCAAAGATTGATGTGTAGCAACAATTACACATTCAAGGATTTTTGGCTAGACGGGTATTTGAAAAGCGTGAACTAACTTGAAGGTTCTATACGGAGCATTCCACCATGCGATATATGCCTAGATGAAGAATTTCCAGATTCTCAAGAGCCATAAATGTAGCTTGATCTTGTTGAATCTGGAAGTCTAACGGATTCTTAGCCTTGGAGCAACGACATCTGGGTTTAGTACTTTAAGGTTCTCCAAATTTCCAAATGTCTAATTCTCTCTAGACCTAATGTTCGAACTGTTCAAAAACAGCATTTCATGTTGCAGTGATTTAACGAAGCTAGTCCTATCGTCGATTCCTATCTCACCGCCATCAGGGTTGCATCTATCGGAAGTTTTTCGTGATAGTTGAAATAATAGCGCGAACTGCAATCTACGATGTCTGTAATACTCGGGACTGGCTAGCATAACAAGTACAATTTCCAGGGCTTACGATGCAAACCTCGAATTCACAACAGTGGCACAATGAGAAACAACACTCGCGGAAGAACTGTGATGGCTTCACTATGATTAGTGATAATTGTTCAGCGTTCTTTCTGAAGGTCGGCTTACATTGTACACGCGGAAACTAACGTGAAGTTCCATCCATAGATCCGTGGGCGCTTGCAGCCACTTCATATGGCAGTCACATAGATACGAGTTATTAGTGATGGAATACTCTGGCAGAAATCGACGAAAAGGCACTTCACTTAGACGGAATGTATTAACCTCTAAATAAATAAAATAGTTGGTTGTCAAGTCGACCCGAGAGAATTTTTTTCCAAAGAAAGTGAATGGCTGAATGAGCCTGAGCTTGTTATACTTCAAAAGGATGATTTCGACGCTATTCGGTAATGAGGCCGTGTCGAGGTCGCTAAGTTTGTTGTGAAATGCATCCAGCATACAAAGTTTTAGAGAGTGTTCGAGTTTAAAATAGTTACCCAGTGCCTCAGTCCGGTTGTCGGGGCGTCAGGCCATTGTAGACCTACCGGGATGAGTGCATAGTCGAACCAGCGAATTCTGTTTACAGAAATGTTCAGTATAATTAGGTTATGTAGATTTCGGAAAAGATCGTTCGCATCATCTGCGGCACTTGAGTTCAGTCAAACATAATGAAATTCCGACACGTCGTCAAATGTTCTTGGTTCTACCATCTGAACTGAATTGTGAACGATGCACACGGAAGGCAGGTGTCGAAAGGTTCCTTGGCTGATGTTCCCAATATTGTTACTCATCAACTTGGGCGCTTTTTAGGCCTTGGTAAGAGGCATCGATGGTACCGGTAATTAGATTATCGCTCGGATCCAGCGAGCGTAACACTCTAAGTAACGAAACGGCGTACGAAACTACATTGGGTTTGTTTTTAGACAGGCTTAGTTTTTGAAGCTGACGCGTGTAGTTAAAAGTAGCTTCATGTATGGCTTCTACCCGATTGTGATCTAACTGTAGTGTTAGCATATAAGCTTCACGAATGCCTTAGATTGGATAGATTTAAGCCAGTTGTTGCTTAGCAGCAATGACTGAAGATTGCCAAGAACTGCGAACGTGCTATCAGCAATAAAACCAATGTGACTTTTGTGAAGCCGAAGTCCGAATGAATCTGGAGACTAACCAAGACTCCGAATTTGGAGCTATCAAGGCTCATAGGCCGGTTGCAGCTAGCGTCAAGGACATTAAGATGCGCCAGCCTAACTATCAAGCCCGGCTTAAGCCACTCTAATAAAAGAAAGTTGATTATATGCCAAGTCCAAAATGTCTAATTGCGTTAAGTTGGCTCAGCGGAGTATGTGCGTTTGGTGTATTGTTCTCAAAAATACAAGCCCGAAGTCTTGGATACGGACTTAAATAAAGATTCTAACAAAGTAGCTAGCATGTTATGAGCGATATCAAGACGTCTAATCTCTTCGAGACCTTCAAGCGCACCCGGTTCAACTCTTGCAATCTGGCTGTGGTCCACACCTAGTTCTTCAAAGCGACCCAAAAAAGAAAAACTCCAATCCGGCAGTATTTTAAGCAATCTCTATTTCGCCAGGTGGAATAAGTGTCTCCGATAATGTTTTCAGTAAGATTTCCAAATCGTAACTTGCTAGGTCCGCAGAAAAGATCTGGTGACAACCGCTTGACATTGTTATTGAGTGCAACCGTTTCCATGTCTCCCAGCGGAACATGGTGGTTTCCCAATCAGATGTGCTCAGTGTAAAATGCTTTAGGCTGGAAAGACCCCAAAATACACTTGGTGCTAGGTGATCAAACTTACAGCATTCTGTGTTGAGCGATTGTAACTCTGTTAGGTGCTCGAACAAATCGACTGCCATTTTATGTTTCTGTGACATTTCTTTCTCGTCAGTGCATCGTATCACCAGAGAAAACCGGGTTGGATTTGGGTCTCCATGCAACGCACTTATAGTGCAGGTCATCGAAATATCGAGCAAGTCGGGGATCGGTTCCCATGTGCAATCTTCTGGACGTACATACCGCGACGTATTCAGTGCGAACATAATGTCTAGCAGTATCCCCGCTCTGAAGGCAGTGATTAGAGCCAACGATTGACGACGCTGATTGATATGCATGCTCATCTCCACGATACCTCACATGCATGCGTGGGCTGCTCTGAAGACCCTAAGAATAGAGATGATTCTAGATGCACCAGCTTAGCTTCATATTACCTTTTAGCATTATCCAGTTGGGGCAACGTACACACTGCTCAGCCCTCTCAAATGGTAGTCATTTGAAGAACAGTGCATTTTCAGCATCCTATTAGGTCTATATATTTGAACACGCAGTATTGACCTACACAATTTTAGGGAACAATTCAAAGTCTACCAAGGTGCTTTGTTGTCGTAGCGTTTTGCACGGGACCATCTGGCTATGAAGCAAAAGCAAATCTTTTCTGGTGCACGAACGGATGGTTAAAAGCAACGAGTGAACACGACAGCCCTCTCCTATTGGGGGATGGTCGACGGAGAGGAAAAACTGGGATTTACATGGGGAAGGGAAACTAGCAGGGTATACTCCTGTTGTCACATACTGGCTAGTATTTGTATTGGGACTTAATTGGGGTAAGCAAAAGACAAGATACATGAGGCTAGCGTAAAAGCATATATCATTACCCATCCAGATCTATTCATTTCGGCTATAATGGGGGCCGCCCATTAATCGGAAAATCGGAAGTACTGAGGGCAAAATCTAACTCATTCACATTATATTTTACTCATTACGATGAACGATGCTAACAAAGCATAGGTATTTGTGTCCGGAACTGTGTAATTTCGTACGATTGAACACAAGTCCGAGTAAAACTTTTATGCATGAGGGACGCATTATAGCATTAAGTCAGCGGGCAGATATCAATAATAATATTTATGCAGCTCTTTGACTATAAAGGCCCAATGAATTTTCAACTTTATATAGGGAAAGTCTTCATTCTTAAAAATATACATGCCACATGAGCATTAAGCCGTCACCGATTCGGAATTAGAATGAGACTTTTGGGTTAGTTATTCCAGCTGAAAAAGTGTGCTCTTGTAAGAAATACTTGCCGTTATGAAATACTTAGTTAACTGCTGTGAAAATGTTTAATAACAGAGGCAAAAAAGTTAGTTTTCTTATGTTGTTGCGTAACGTTCGACTGCGGAGAGACTAGACGAAGTGTATTCCAACGAACAGTGACTATCTCGATACACAAAATGAGAAGGACGTTAATATTTACAAATCACGGTTTACCCTTTAATATAAATATGTATAAAGTATGAAGCCTTTCGAAAAAGTTCTGAGGATTTCTATCGTTGTTATAACTGATAGTTCGTGACCATTAAAGGCCGAAATGTTTTGCTCATACGTGGCAAATACGATTGAAAAGGTGACAGGGGCAATTTTTCTAGCGTTCAACTAGAAAACGAGGTTAAACACGCTGATTAGCGTAGTTGTTTATTCGGTCTAAGGACAACAAATCAGCATCGCAGTACAAACTATAGGTGACTTTGAACGTTTATATCATACAACGCGGTTATCACGTACATATTATTAGGTTCTAGAGCCAAACCATTTGCACATAGACTATTAACGGCTATTAAGGTTACATGAATTTCACATTCATCAGTGTTTCTCGTCTAATGTGAGCATAGGCGACGCTAGACGGTGCTATTAAAGGTGGGATTAGACTCGGTGAAACATAGGACTCGTCGTCTGCAGTTAGGACACTGTTGGCCTTCCGAAGGCACTATGTCGTAATAGCAGTAGCTACAGGACATAAACAGATTTGAATACTAATTCGGAAGAAATGCTCTCGTACTCGGTTCAAGCCTCTGGCTGGGAAAGGCGGGGATCGCTGACTCAGGTTCGATCAGTGACTATCTGGAAGGTGAGACCTAATGAAAAAATACAGCGAACAATCTTTTTGCATAGTATGATGATCGAATTGATATGATATTACGTATTTTAGTCCTTCCATATACATTGATCGAAATTATGTACGCAAAAAGCAGCCATTGTACATGTAAGATGATGTCTCGAAAGCCGCAGTCGGATACCCACTTACCATCCAATGTGTGGTATTGTTGTCTTGGTGCAAACACGTTACACAGCCTGATATCGGTTATCGAATAGACTTCGGTTTAATACGAATACAGAGAGCCTCGTCTAATGGATGCTTTTAGCTGCTCACACAGGCCATCCCTAACGATGTACTGGCCAAGAAAAGTAACAGACTTATTACGCGTACGGCAGGCCAAAGCAAGAATATAGCATGCTTGTATCGTTTCCTGCGAACTAACACCGAAAAAAAATCAGATATGGTCTAAAAAGTATGTAAGGCAAACGCCGTACACTGATCGTAAAATTAACATGTATCGCTATGTAGTAGAACGTTCGTCGAGTCCTAAATTCCGTACTGTATTTATTGGCTATCAAATTCTGTAGCGTGAAAAACTTCTGCGTGATCGAAACGGTTCCGCATACGTGAATCGTACGCGGAACGGTAAAGGGTTTGTGCGCAAACGTAGTACGAAAGGCCTCTGACTTCTTTATATTTTCATTGATTTTACGCGCGAGAATGCTCATTCGGCTTCCTTTTCGGAGTATCAAGCAAAGCACTGTCTATTTAACGGGGAGCGCGTTTAATCGTATAGACTTCTTGACTATACGAAGCTGATTGAGATGCGATCTGGTAAATTGAACATAGTAGTCTTGGCTGTATGTAAATTGGCCGTCAGTAGTAAGTCCACCACTAGGAGCAAGTGATAGATTTGGATTAATAGGAAATCAATGACGCAACCGAAAAACAAGCCTAACAGGACGGTAGTTAGGTCGTTTGATGAACGCTAATGAACCTATCGATGCACGTTCACTGTAGCAAGGGAACAAATGTCCGAAACGGATAATCTATTTTATCAAACAGAGATACGTTCATTGCATTCAAGGGTTACCATCTAGAAGTGGCTGATTACTCAACCGTACCCCTTCATACGTATGTAATATTTTATAATGTCGTTCCTTTTCAAATAGCCATCGCCGCCGAAAGATCGCGGAGTAATATTAGCTCCGTCACCGTTAATTCTAATCAGTATACTGATCATCGCAATAATAACAACAACACTCCTTTGACGTCGACGTAGATTGTCTTTAACAAGAAGAGCAGGTTTTGCGGCCGGTGGATTAAGTCGACTCCGCCTTGCATTGACTGCCGAAAGCCCTGTAGCCAGCGTATATGAAGATCGTTAGACCCCCATTACGACGATTATTATTGTCATAGACAATAATGGGCAGATCGTTTCATCAACTGAAACATAAGCTATTCTGCGCTCAGTAAATACACAGATTTGAAGTCATTTTGCCGATCGAACGACGTAAACAATAATGATATACTTCAGAGTTCATAGATATGCACGTCGGTCTGCTATACTTATGGAGATATTTTGGACAAAATTCTGTCTCAACGATAAACGCTGAACACACAATGAAGATCGAATTGATGCGTCATTATTATCAGTCTATTGTTACGTTAGATACATTCTTGCTATGTATGTAAGAACTGTTTATCTGTCCGATAGTGGTTAAACAATGTGCTTCTATCGGCGTCAAAGTCGATTAGAGATCGTTAACTTGAAGTTGATTCAACTATTTCGATACTTACGCGTCGTTGTCCGCCTTGTGATGACATCCAAGCAATCTAGAAGCGCCCACGGCATTAGCGATACAATCATTATTTAGTTCACTTATTTTACAAGAGATAATTTGATCCAGCTCATTTTCTGTAAATCGTCCATTTCCTAAGCTAGTTATGGCGAAGGGATGAGGTCGGTAAATAATAATATTGATCGTAATGATCTCATGGTGAGGCTGTGCCGACTGTTTTACATTTGTAAAATATATCTGCCGCTGATTTAGCTTGCTGTAAACCGCGCAGTCCTGAAATAGCCGTTCGGGAAGTCGATATGTTTGACAATAGATAATGGCCCGATAAACAGTCCATCGGTAAAAGAGTCGTCCATTATTAACCGGAAGCCAGTAGTTCGTTTCGACGATCAACGACTGCTTTCATACAAAAATTAAGGTGAAGGACCTGTTCGTGGCCTGCTTAAATAATCGTAAAAAAGTAGTTGCTAACAGCTAATTCGGACAAACTTATTCGATAGACAGAACAGTTACTCTTGATGGTTGCACCTTAGCAGTTAGAGTGAAAAATGATCAAAAAAAAAAAAAAAAAAAAAACTTTATTCGTACCAAGAGGGCAGTCGGCACGTTCCCTTGGCATCCCTTAGCCTGACCGAAACTCTATTGTATAAACAAAGAGATTTCTGTTGAAAACTAGAGGTACTCCACGGTAATTTGATGGAGTCGTCGCATCAGCCATCGGTCCATTCGTTTCCCGAGGAGAAATTTATTAAAGTGAAAAAAACCTTCGTTGTGTTGAATTGGCAAAGTCTTTAGATTGGCCATTCTTACCTGATCAACGTAAGGTGGCAAAATACTTATAAAGTACTAAGGTAATTCACATCTAATCCAAAAAAACGGCTAGTTACGTGGTTGAATTGTGAAATAATAATACGAATCTAAAAAAAATGTTGATATTTAATTGAACCCTACAGTATTTAGAAGCGAGATAAATGAGAAGTATGCATCGGAATGAATCTGTGATTTATTGTTACACGTCCTTATTTGAGCGTTTGTTTTTTTACAAATGAACGAATTAGATGGGTTTCGATATTCATCAAGTTAGCAAACGTCTCATTTTGGTGTCAACGATCCGAGCCTTGGTCACTGGAATAGTATGCTTGACTCTAAGTCTCTTCATGGCTGCATATACGTTAGTACCGAAAATATGGACGTCTTCCTGATCGGAAGTTTGAGAGCATACCGCCCTCTATGTGAATATATATATACATATGTGTGCATTTGCATACTTTATATGATGCAATAACCGCCAATACATACCTTATATACTTCCGCTCCCTTATTTACTATACGCCTATTTGTCTATACATCTACCTATGTATTAAGCGCTTCCGACCTTGCCCGCTTTATCTCAGATTCGCTCGCAAACTCTACGCGTTTCCACGAGTTGCTGATTCTGCTGTATCCCCTTCCGTGTATCTCTCTATTATATAGCGTTGTCGCCATTGGACTCGCCCTGGTTTTCTGAGTGTTTTCGCTTCTGTGGCTTCCATACGGCCAGCACTTTTTGTTTCTACGGCTCGCTTCCTCCTACATATTTTTTTTCGTTTCGACGATCCGACGTTCCTTCATTCCTTTGTCAGTTGTCTTTTCCGTCCTTCCATCTTTCTTCTCGTGGCGTTCTCTGGCCTCTGCTTTATCAGCTGTAAGATGGGGGCAGTGTGTCCTTTCTTTCCATGTTCAATCTGCCACAGTGGCACACATACTTCCGTTTTGGCTTTTCTTGTACTCTGTTTCCTCTCTAACTTCGGCCCGCACCATCGGCTTCTCCTATAATTGATATCGAACCCCCAGCGCCGCGGTTGTCTTCCACTGCCGGACCGTTTCGCTTTGTTCTTTTTTCCAATTTCTTTCCTCTATGAGCAGCTTCAGACTCATACCCCAGTCTTAAGGAAAAACAATGAAAAGAGAAAAATCTTCCTTCATTCTGTTCTGATCTATGTTCTTTGCTCTCTAGCGTCCCGCCGCCACTGCTGTCCCCTTTTCTCATTGGCGGCCGCTGCTGGCCTCCTTTAGCCTTCCTGGGTGCTATTCTTCAGACGTTTACGGGAAGATGCCCACTGTACGTGGCCAGTACTCGATTCGCTGCAAGCGGCGACTGTTACAGACAGGGCTACGGAAGGAAAAGGTCGTTTTTCCCTTAAGCTTTTTGTCTCCCTGAATCGAACTATGTCGCATTATGGTAAGGACGGCCCTGATTATTATGGCATACAATGAAACAAACATAGAACAACATCCATGTATATAGATATGTCACAGATGGAAAGGTAAAAAACAACTTTATATTGTAGTGTCCTGTCTGTTGGTAGTTTTTTTACTTTAGGAAGTTTACTACTTTAGGAAAAACGTTCGCCCTGTTTCAACAGCAGTCACTCGTTTGCTAATTACCTACTATTTGAGAACTGACTAGAGTACTAAAATGTTCATTATTAGCAAAGGCATTTACTATGATCAGATATGGAGACATGTACATGTGGTTTATGGCCTTTCAGCAATGCTCCTTATTGATAGGGTACGATCGCTTGCCGCAGCCAGCTTTTGTTACCAGCAACGTGGTCACGCTGCCTAGCTATATTCAACTTTAATTGAAACCGCGCACAATTTTGTCTTAAGATAAGTTAAATTAGTTTTTTGTAGAGAAGAAGAGTGATGGCTTCTAGTGTCACTCTATCGTTGACTATAGAACTTAAATTACAACTTCTGACACATAACAATATCGCTATTGCCACTATGACCATGGGCATTTTCAGACGCAGTATGCGACATGTTACGTTAAACAGTTAATGTGCGGGCCATTTACTACTCACTGCGTTCTACTCAGTGTCTTTCTTCTGAGTTGCAACATCAGTAATGGCGAACTCGACAATGGTATATTGACTACCACAATCCACTTCTATATATAGAAGGCGGTGTTTTAACGAACAGGAATTATATCCGATTCAAATCTGATAGAAAAATACACACCTCGGGTATATGAGTCAGGCCCACGCCTTGTCCGCTGGCACCGCCAGTGCTCAAAAACAATTCGAATCGAACAGCGGGCGCTAGCATTTTAACGTTTGGCACAACGTCTTTGTCTCCCTTTAACCGGTCACATTTCGAGTACCTATCTACGCGAAATGTTTGCTCTCTATTTTCTTCGATTTTTTTTTCCTTCTGCGTAATTCTGCTGCTCAATTCAAGTCGTGAGTAGTTGTTGCGTTCGCCACTACGCCGTAGTCCTTCATACGTTTAAGACATCCGGCCAACGACGTTCACTGCAGTGGGCCGTCGATTCTTCGGCTATAAACAGCCACATGTGTAGCAATAGCAGAGGCGCGAACGGTAACAGTTACACGACTTTCATATAACTGGAACAACGCCAGCAAAGTGGAGTCAAAGGCTGCCAGTGTAACAACTACAATAATCATGATCAAAAAGCACGACAATTTTTTTTTCTATTGGTAGTTGTCTTCCCTCCACGTTTGTGCGCGCGTTGTTCTCCTGTCTCCCTGAACCTTCTTCGACTTTCTTCGTGTTTAGCGAATAAAAGTGGTAGGAGCGGGTAGTAAACAAGCGATTCGTTACTTTTACGATATCAAATTTGTATCCCCGTTAACAACAAAAGCGTAGACACCTTCACGATACAACGAAATAACAGGATTGACTAAGTTAAGCTGAACCGGATAGTGCTCACGCGTCTTCGTAAATACAAATCTCGTTAACGACGCGCCGCTATCCGCGGTTTTGACCGACGTTGCAGAGGTATTGATAGGATGCTTTCGCTCTACTAACAAGGGTGACGCCCAGAACTTGCTACGGCGCCTCTTTCTCGGCGGCGCCTGTTTGTCGGTTCGCTAAACAACCTGCCTATGGGACCCTTGCAGTAATAGGTATCACCTTTCTGTTTTAAACAAGTTTTGGGACGCAAATTGGCAATGGCATGAGTTAACGCAGTGGAAACGATATAATAGTGAAATGAAGTTCCCGGGATAGCATGGTTCATATGTATTTATTGGAATGTGAGCCTGGAAGAATCCTTACGTGGTGACACGCTGGAAAGCAGGAGGTCTTGGTAGACTGTTTGAATCATTGCAATGGTGAAGTAAGTAACAGAATATTTTAGAATTGAGCAAGATATGGGATCGGATAGGTGACAAGTTCAATAAGCTGACGGCTTGTAATGTTCTCATCGATGTCCTCGCCAGCCACGATGCCTTGAGTCACAATATATTCATGACAGCCAATAAGAGAAACAATGCAGTTTTCTGATTAGAATCTGCTACCAGTTAAATGTTCCTACACTCGTTCTATGACTCAGTCAACCAACATGGCCCGCTTGAGAATACAAAAGGTTCGCACGCGTCCTAACGACGCTTACAGACAACACAAAGGATAGTACTCCACGGTCGAAGTAGTATTCTAGTGAGGAATTCGTTATCGATTCTCTTTTTCAACGACAAAGTGCTACGTTAACCGTGTATATTCATTTCTCCGTAGATAAATATAGTCTAAGGCTTTAAACGCACAAATATGAGTTACTATGGGTCAACACGTCATTAAAGAAGGGGTTATAGGCGCCCGATATAAAGCGCACTGTCATCATTTAGTTGCTCGTGCGCATCGCCACTTCACTTTGCCCTTTCGACGTCAGTCTCACCCCTTGGGTATAGTCCAGTTTCTGTAACTCTTAATCTTGTAGTACGTTCTCCGATTTGCATGAGTCGTTAGGTCGAGTCTCGTTTGCAGCAGTGGCGGCAGTCAAAAGGAAACAAAAAAGGTCGCCCTGGTATCTTGTTCTCTCCCAAGTGTTCACTGAGAATTGCCATTTCAAAGAATACTGTCCTGGTTATCTCGCAACGCTTTTTCAAGCACGCAGCCTTTGGAGGGGAGTAGTTATAGCAGTGCGGAACCATTGTTGAGGCATGACTGTCTAGGAGGCTATAGAAGCTATCGACGATTTCACCTTGAGCATTCAGCCGCTCCCTCTGTAGAAGCTGCAGCTTCGTCCAACATCTATCCTCGTCTGTGTTTACCGTTTGGACGAGTAATAGGACCGCACGTGTTCTTATTCATGGCAGCACGAGGGATTTTTGCCTATTCGCGTATTGCAGAAGGGTACTCATGCACACGCTGGTGAAAAGAAAACTGCAGCACAAAATGCTGGATAAATTCGACCTTTGGGAAGCAATTTTGGTGGTATGCATATTTTGGCGAGGACGAAACCTGCATTGTCCTATACTACCCGTTATTGACGATATTCGACAAACGAAGGAAATTTTCTTAAAGTCAAGGCTAATAATAACGCTAGATAAAATTCAGATCGAAGTGTTCAGAGAAGCATTTCAGCACAGTAACCTCTCATTAAGAATGTATGTGCTCCTTCTTTTCGATTCGACTTGTGATGGTCCCGCGACGGGACTTATATAACGTCAATGGGCATTACAAGGGAGGCTAGGAACACTCGCCGTCCCAGATTGCCGAAACGCAGTATTTCGTTAATTCCCCTACTGCAAGATGGCGACACAATTTTGAAATAAAATAACCGGTACTTATTTCTGTATACGCCACATTGCACTCTAATACGATGCTCCTATATACTGCGTGTGACAGACTAAATCAATAACACTGGCAGCTTTGTGTAAATCTGATTTAATCATTCGTCCAATTGAATTCGATCAAAGAGAAAAAAAATTACTTGTTTGTACTGATTAGTACGAGTGAGAGATGATGTCATTCTGAGAACGGATCGGCGATCCGGTGAAGTTGTTATCGTGCGAGTTAGACATGGACGCATCACTATAGCATTTTCTATTGCCGAAAGATTACATCTTCGGTTCAAAGCTTACTGTCAGCCATTGAGTAGTGGAAAGGATTTTCGATAGATTTCTGGCCAATCTGTCGTGCTTGCTTGCTTGCTTGCGTATGCAAATTCAGGGCGACTCCGTTCTAACAGCAGCTGTCTGACATCAACCCGGTATAAACAAAGTTGGAAATCGGTGACACCGAAGTGTGAATATTTCTACTGTTTGTGTTTGACAGGCAACTGAACGTAAATCGTTATACTTCGTAGTTGCGCGTCTGTGGATATATCGATTAAAGACACTTAGAAGTACTTCGAACGACTAGAATGGAATATAAACAGAGCTTGACGGAGCTCAGGGATAACTGCAGAAATAGTTGAAGTACAGATAGATTTACGCAAGGCTTTACGAAAGAAGTTTAGCCGGTTTTTTTTTTGGAAATTCTTCTTGGAAGGAGATCGAATTTTCTGGTAAAGCAAGACAAGAATTAGTTATTTGCTTGCGCACTCAGACAGTCTTGGGTACTAAAAACAGCTTTTTCTAAATGTGTCCATTGATATTGTCAAAACTAATTGAACGACGGCGCATATAGATTATACTTTTCTTTAGTATCTCGTAATTTTATCTCTTAAAACGAGTGTATCTCAAGCTGTCCGTTGAACTCTCTATATGGGCCCAGTTTCTCTCAGACAGTGAACTGTTTGGGAGCGCATTAAGAGGTATACAAATGTGCGTAAACTTAAAACATAGTTTTAAGCTTTGTTACCCTAGGCAATATTGGCTATAACATTGTATAACCGCTATATTCGTCTTCAGTTGAGGTGACTTCTGTTTGACCTGGCATTGTCCTTTCCGAATTCCTTTTCGAATCTACCTGTAAATTTATTTAGAAAAATATATTTGATATTGTTGTGAAAAGTTTCATACTTATGAAAATCACGACTAAACAATAAAGTATACAACATTATTGATAGCAACAGCGTAGACAAGTTTGCGTTAATTACGTAATCCATACGTCAATAAGGCCATTCAATTCACCGATAGATACCCGAATAATAATAATAATAGTTGTATAAAAACAGGTTTCTCACAGACGAGGAATAATCGAACACCAATAAATCGATGGGCTATAGTAGACGTGCTATATTTCGTAAACGAAGTCGTCGTACCCTGGCTTCGAAAAGTTTCTTCCAAAAAAACAACTCCCAAAACAAAGGTTACGGTAGAAAAGCCGTTTCGACTGACAGGCTTGAACAAAATGTATGGCTTTATTTATTATTAGGTTTTCATCAACAGAAAAACATTTATTTCAATAACCACGAAGGTATTCTATGCATCAGAGTAATTGCAAGCGGAGCCTCGTCGTGTGTGTTCAGCTATCCCGAATAGCGTTTTTATACGTAAATGACCTGGAAGATAGTCCTTAAATGTTAAAGAAAATGCTTATGATAGTCAGAATTTCGTTAACTGTACTAAATAGTGATTAACTACATGTTACAACAGTATTTGCGCGGGCAAAAGCTACAAGAATGTTCTATTTAAAAAAAAAAACCCAAAAAAGACATGAGTGTTTAATAAACGTCCGATTTCACCACTGCGATGTTCTTGTTTCCTCGGGTACCTCGGCTTACCGACTACGGTATGAAAATCTGATTTAAACAGTATAGTGTGTGAAAATATATCCAGTGAATAATTAAATCGAGGCTTTGGTTTGATCACGTAATCATCAGATACCTGTCAATCTCACAAGTTGAAAAGAACGAGCTATTTAGATTTACGACTCTAAAATCAACCCAAAACCCATTATGTAGAAACTTGCAGGTCCGTGTTTCCCTTCGCTGAAGAATGTAGCTCCTTTCGAAAAAAGTTCTTAACTTAACTGAAAAATGCAAAATCTTCAAAATGCCACAAGCTTCAAATCGATTCGCGCACGTAAAAAAATTTCGTTCAAATTTTACGTGTATAATAGTGCGGTTTGTTGGAGAAACACAATATTGGTATCTATGATATTCCACAACTATTGAAATAATCACTCAAATATATGACTTACATGTAATTGTAGAATCTTCTTTGCTCTTCCATTGCATATCGTTCTTACATGGTAGGCGGATGCGACGCGTAAAGCGCAAGTGGTAAAAGTTCCTTTAATGAGTTATACAAAGCGAATCTTCTTGCTCCTGTCATATTGCGCGCAGCAACAGATGCCCTATATAATAGAACTCAAAGCATATGAAGTTTTGTGTGTCCATTGAACAGTGTTTCAGTGGGATAAAAGTTAGGTAGAAGCTTTTAGCCTGATGAATGATGCACGACAGGCAGATTGTGCATTGCATTGTTATTACATGGCAAAGCAATCTTCCAAGTCGTTCACTGAGATACAATTCAATAAAATAGACAGGGAACAAGCTATAAGAATCATTCACCATCAATATCAAATTAATGAAGTCAGAAAAATCCTATAGATCTCACAACGATTCTGAGATGTTGGCTGTCGCTTTAGTGATGCAGTAGTGACGCGTTTGCTTCCGATCTTAAGGACACGTGGCAAAGTGCAGGTTCGAAACTGCACGCAGAAACACCTCGTTTCATCAGGCCGAGGAAAGGCCATCATCACTCTAAAGCAGAACTTCACAGTAACATTGAACACGAAATTTGAAAGATGAATGATAATTTAGAATATTCTTTGCTTCCGCGTACAAGTTGACTCTTGGTTGACGTGTCGGTTTTGTTTTCGGACGTACGCAAATCGAATTCACAGTCTCAACAAACGGGACAAATTTATCCGACAACATCTCGAGGGCCGACAAGTATATCCATCTAAAGACCATTGTAGAATGAGACGGTCGTCAACTGACGCGTCTGAAGCAATGAATGGACCAAGAACGACAACACATATGGCGAACCGACCTAGGCATTTATTTTGTATATTGGCAGATTACAACAACTTGTAGGTGATTGCACCAGCCACTATCCTCGAAGTACAATGTTGTAGGAAAAGTATGCCTATCAACACGAACGTCATTAATCTATCCTACCGACATGGAAACATATATGTACTGTTTACGCTTGCTGTTTCGGCTAGCAACGCTAGATCTAGTTTCAGTACACTGAAGAATAGCACCTCGAATATTAAATCGCTCGAGAACATTTGCTTGATGTCAAAATCTGTTGGTTAATCTGCGGCACTTTAGAGATTTGTAATGGGACATGCGGTAAATTTCTCTGTCAGTCGATAGCGAGTCGGTTAAGTCCTAGAGGACCTCGTTTTTCCTTTCATTGTTTACGACTCCAATAGACGAACGAACCAAGCGGTGAATACCGGCTTCGCTCTTTTCTGTTGTGCCTTAGCCTCTTCCCAAGCTGTTCAAATCAGAATGAATGCCAACAATGGCAAGAGTACCTAAAGCCTCACAAAGGAAGGCAACGAATTGATGTGAGCTTATGTCTTCAATGAATGCCTGTGGAGTAAGTCACTGTGTCCTTGGTGGATCTGGATAAGAAATATTTTAAACGCTTTTCCCACCATCGCTGTCGCTCTGTCACGTTCATCGTCGGGAAGTATGCGAGCGTGACTTTGCAAGTCCAAAGATGTTCAGCACGAAACGCAACTTTACATTGCGGCCGCGTCGTTTATGAGAGCAAAATCATCTTTCAGCGCTAGGAGCAGAAGCAGCCGCCGCCGCGTAAAATGTGAAAGTGTCACCGTTACCATCTGTTCGTCTATTCAATGAGATACGTATTCATTCCGTCTGTTTGTTGAGTCATGATAAAGTTTTTTCGTTGTCTCGAGTCGCCTCTTTATGCCACCCGTCTAAATAACCGTCCAAGGGCGCAAGCAGGCAAATGCGTGCACGTTTTTCCTACTTTGATTCTGCCTGCCAGCTTTCCTAAGCGTCTGCTAGACCAATGAACAAAGGAATGTGGCATACCTCATATTCCCTCACTAGAGTACACAGTGATACTCTCGTTCCCATAGATTGCGATTGCAGCGTCCCGCGTATGAAACTGAAACCTGCGCGCATAGATTTTGATAATAAGCTGCTATTTACTATGGATTCAAATAGGATGGCACGCACACAGCTATGCACACGTTCGAGGCGTGTGTGCATAAGCCCAATTCAAATACTGCCAAAAAAAAAAACGGCAAAATACTCAATGAATTAGTTTAGTGCGGAGTGGTTAGCTGTTCATAGTAAAAACGTAGGTGTATATATATATATATATACATATATCTATTAATCTATGTGGAAAAAATTAGTTAAAAAACAAGGAACCGCTATATATATTTCATAAGGTCTAAACAAGGGATGTTCCAATAGAAGTATGCTTGAGCGAATTCCGAAAAATAATTTTTCCAGAAATTTTACATTTAACAATGAATATAGACACATTCTGCCATGTTGGATTTGTTCTTTATTTCAAAAATTACAAACGTCATGTTTTACGTTCAACACGTTCAGTTCCCTCCAATGTACACTGATTAGTTGGACACAAGTCAATAGCAATTTTGGCGACACCAGCCGTCGCTTCGTCGATTACAGTTCTTCACCGACGCCCTCGTTGCCTTCAGAACCACGAGTGTGATAAAAATCTGCTTTATGACTGGTGTAAATATAGTTTGTCTGCGAATCGTTCCATCTGACCGGTCTTACCTAATCATAGCAATAACAATTTGTAGATTTCGTGAACCTGTTTATAACGTAATGTCTATCTATCTAAAACGAGCCCAACCCGGACTTGTTGTCATAATATATATATACATACATATATATACCACATTGACGCCGTCACGTAAATGACGCTATTATAATGATGATGCTAGTAATAAAAATAAGCGTAATGGGCATAAGATGAAGGCGATGCAAATCAATTAACACAGAAAAGTCTTATGCCAAATTGCCGTTGGGTTACCATCGCTTGATGCGAGCAAGAGGAAGTGTTGAATCAAAGGACCACCCACCCATAGCCTTCTTCTTCCTCTCTAGCAGATGGTCAGTCAACCTCTATTAGAAGCCCAATACTATCTAATTCGCTCGCACTGTCCCTCGCCCACCTCTTGGTGGTGCCCAGTTTTGTCTTTGACCCTGAGCTTGTGACGGTCCTGCACCGTAACGTAGCTGGTAACTTGTTTTGGTTACCAACATGATGTCGATATGTTATAGGAATATAGGCTCGAATAGCTAATTACTGGTCAACGATCTCTATTTTAGTAAATTATATATTATTGATATATAAATAGCAAGCCCACTACTTCCTATCTCTTAACATATGTCCTTTAAAATACCTTTTTTTCATGATTTTGTTTCAGATAAAATATTAGTTTGCGGTCTATTGACTGAAACAGACTACTGACTAAGCTTTGAAGCCCTTTTTCGGATCATCTTTACAGCGTAATGCTTTTATAAGGAATGATGTTTCCAATCTTAGTGAGTCTTGAGGGCAAGGATATGGCATTCTTCACTTGGTTCTCTATGGTGAAGATTTGGACGTGAAGTACGTTTCGAAGTTTGAAGAATAAATGTGTTTGAAAGGCTTAAGGCCAGCTAGCTATTATGCTAGGGGTACCCAAGATCCTCATTGCTTTGGTGTTATAGTGTTCTGAATTGTCCTCGTCCGATTTGTGCCCGCACGCTGCTTTGCTAAATGATAATGTTCAGCCTTGTTAGGAGCAGGCTGGACTGCCTATCGAGCAGCGGGGCCGCTACACCTTTATAGTTGCGCAAAGTAAATCTTTGTGACGTATGAGCGTTCAAGAATGTATAGTAATAACTGGTCCAGCAAACATTTAAGTGATGCTTTTTTTTGGCACTTTGAACAGGCTTATCTTTTGTTTTGTAGTAGTTTTAATTCTATCATCATCATCAAAGTTTCTTTCTATTACCTGTGACGACCAGGCTGAGTATCGCTGACTGGAACTGCTTCCGCAAAGGAGAAAGACAAATGCCGACAAATGTACGTTTTCTACGCATCGGCTGTCGAATAGAGAAACCCAGCCTCTTTGTTCAATTCGCCCATTGGGCCCCATAGACTAACATTAGTGATTTTTAAGAAGAAGAGAAAACTCTATGTCATTGTATTAACTCTACTTTGTTCTAGACAAGGTGAATCATCATGAAATTAGCTTCCGCCATTTGGATAGGACTTTGCGGCACGAGGTTTCTTAAAGTAAAATTTTACCGTGTGAGTAGACGCAACGTGCGTACTACACACGTGTCTATCCTCAAGACCAACACGTATTTTGAGGAAAGTAGTTTAAAATTGAAAAAAAAACCGCACTTATTCAGGAAGGAAGCTTATTTTCAACAACCAGAAAATCTGTTTTCAGTTGCTTTGGACACTACTGCTAAGTTTTAGTATACAAATCGTGTTTGCCTGTCTTGACACGTGAGATAGCCTAGGTTCATAGCCGAACGTAAACGCAGTTCGTCTCGTATTAAGGGACGCCAGTTGTCTGCTTGAAACATACCCTTACACTTTAAGTCTTGAGCGCACGAGCTCCAATTAAACCATATTTTATCAGTTCGAAAATTAGATTTTCTCAAATTTTTTACAAGTAAAAAACCAAATTTTTTTCACGTCCAGGACCCTACTATCATCATTTGAATTGTGGGTCTAACGTTCGACGTATGAGGTTGTCTTCTTTTTATATCACGCCCACTATTCGACGGAGCTATTGGTATTTATACACGTTTTTCCAAGTTATATATATATTGTTTGATTGCAGTAGCAAATGCAAAGAGAGCGTTCCTTTATTGGATTCCATTGTTCCCTAAAAGGACGAAATAGAATACACGACTTGGGATCACGCCAAGGGTTATTATTGAACCTGCCCCAAAGCGAATTTCTGTGTAGAAAACATACACGATAGCACCATTTTTCAGTCTCTTTTCGTTCCTGAAACCCATTTTACGACGGCACAATCAGCTGCCTCGACTGCTCTTAAGCAGAAGTGGAAGTGACGTGGATCACGCGACGATTAGCTATATACACGTATTTCAGTTTCCAATAAATACGATGCCTTTCACTCGATGGTCTTTGCGAAAAGTACCTTCATGATCTCAAGTACTCTTTTTTTTTTAATGCATACTTTAAGGAAAGCATGATGCAGATGTATTTTCAAGGCAATCGTATTCGTTGCGCATCGGAGTGCACCCACACATGTACGCAAATATCACAAATGAAACAAGATGTACTATGTAGCTACAGCTGCGTAACATCAACAGTAAGTTAAGTGCTCAATGTACATCAATCAAGTTCTTCAGTAGCTTTCCGTACTCTTCGGAACGTCAATTTCCTGCCGTATCAAGCCTTATGGCAAACCCTGCGACGAATGGGAACAGTTTCACTATAAATAATGTTTTCCCAAAAACGACATAGAAAAGAAACAGAGACTCTCATTGTTGTAACGAATAGAAGAAAATCGAAAGATATCAGGGAGCAGGACGGTGAAGCGAACGGGAACAACAGCAATACTAACGCTGACCTGCTCGACCAACCATTCAACCAAAGGCAGCATCCTTCGGCTCTGAACCGGCCTCAACCCCGCACTGTATCACCCCCCGCCAAGATAGAGTAGCGAAATAGTCGATAGCCTCTCCTGGCAGAGTGCGGCACAGTACGCGAAAGAAAGCAAAGCAGCGATCAACGCTTCGCAAGTGTGGGAGCTGAGCGCGTCAGCCCCGGCGATCAGACCAAAAGGTATTTTCACGCATCTATTTCTGATCTTTGTGTTGTTAATAGAAAATTTGGCGGTGCACTGCCGGCCGGAAAACTTTTCCTACTACTTGGCGGCCGCCGCCGCCGCCGCCGCCGCCGCCAGCTTAACCGTTACTCAAGAAAGCTGTAAGCGACTAAATACATGGACACCTTTTTGTTTGGATGTTGCGCTATCACAGAACTGCGAAGGCGACCGAACGCCGAACGAACAATGGTTCTCGATGGCCTTTCGCTGTCCGACGTTCTAGAACAGCTATTTTCTTCCTGTAATTTCTACGGTTAGTTATAATATACAAAGTATTCGATCTAGTCTACAACCGAGTGGATTCGGATCACACATGAAAACACATAGGACTTGTTAAGCCACTGTGCAACTGATGTAATTCTCGTTTCGGAGCGTTTTCTCTCTATATCTCCTGGCAACGGGCCTTAATGCTACCCACGTTCATTCTTTGTCTGGCTATCGGAATGTCTAATGAAAATAATGATCATTTTCAGAATTGTAAAAGAAAAACACTAGGTGATGTACGTTTCAAACTCTACCCATTGATGCAGCTTAGAATCAATGAGTTTTGCAGTCTCTGATTTGATAGTGGACAGGGCTATCCGGTTTTTGCTGAGAGGGATAATGCAGTGCAGATAAGCTTGTAATCGATCGGTAAAGTGATGAAAATCATTTTCTTCGTTTCCCTTGTTAGGGGCACCAGTGAGGTGAAGACGAACCATTCTTCAGGTGGATGAGAACTGCAAGAGGCACAAACTTTAAAGTGTACAAGCTAAGTGTCCAAGACGAATAGCCTTATGAAAAAAATATACTTTTAATGAAAATCCTAATATTACTCCCCCTTAGATGGATATGAACGAAAATTGTACATTGCATGAAATAAGCAAACAGAGATGGAAAATGTGGAAGTAAAAATTTGCCTTCGTCTTTCTTTCTGTGGCCTTTAAACCATTCACACATCAAAAAAACGCCTATACCTGTATTTGAATCAATATACTGTATACAACTTACTGTGTTAAATTTAGTTTTGTCGGAAAATGCCTTTTATTATACTTACGACAAACCAAAGCAGCCTAGTGTGTCCGAAGTGAGTTTCCGAAGTCATGGACGCCTCTATCAGAGAAATATGGCGTGTTACTCAATGCATACTATTAAGTGAACGGGTATTGCAGTTAACGTCTGACTATGTGATACTCGAAATGTACGTTTTTCAATAGCAGTTCAGACGGCTTCTACCATAACGATGGCTTTGTTTTATGCTTGTTTCAGCGACACGTGTGTGAGCCGCAGAGCTACTACAAGCTTAGTCTGGTAGTTCAACGTCTCAACATAGCCGAAGTCGAAACTCGGTTATCGAGTACATTGCAAGACAAGGCCTCTTCAATTTGCGCATTAATGCTATTGTTAACTATTATTTCTATGACATTTGAAGGAAATCAATAAATTGGCCAACGATTTCCGGCTGCCAATACCTTTTTTTTGATCGTCTCAGACGTCAGTGTTACCCATTCGGGTAACGCAAATGCTGTTCTCGTAACGATGATTGAGGTGGGGAAAAATGTAAAATGAAGCCGTCTTTGCACACAGCTGTATAAGTTGTTGTAGATGTACATGCGTAAACACGTGCACATTGCGTTATCTGCACACGTATGCGAATGCGGTATTACTTCCTCGAATATCTGAAATGCTTGTTTTTTTTTTCGAGACTTCCGGAAGTAGCAGCTCGATTTAATATCAGAAATAGACGCATATATACTACAAATGATAAAGTAGGAAGGTGAAATGGTGTATTAAATGGTGTAAACCTGTAAATTCGTGGTTAAGTTTGAAACGATACCGAATTAACGCACGTACAAAGTAACCATTTTTCTTCATCGTCAAAGAAAACACAGCATTAACAGTACTACTAATCGTATCGCCATTAGACGATCAACAATGGAATAGGAACTTATCTTTTTATCGCCAGAACGGCTCTATTTTTATAGAACCCAGTAACCTTTAAGTCCAGAATCAGATGGGTCGTTTAAATAAGTGATAACGCTCGTGAGGTGGTTGGCGCGGACCTTTTGTGAGGCGCTGCGGTATGAATTATCGATCCCGGATCATAATACATTTATACAAGATTGGACAAAAAAAAATTTCTACACAATGTCAGTATGATCGTAAAGCGAGAAAGCAAAGACAAGCTATCTGTTCGACCTTAATTTGGTCATCACGCAGCTAATAATCTACCCTGAAACTGACTAAGGATTGCCTTCATGAAATAGATACGACCAAATAAAATTAGTAAATGAATGGTATTGAAAAATCATAGCTTCAAAAAACCCCAGAAGCTATAAAAGCGCAGCCTGAGAATTGAACCCCAAAAGTGTTACGCCGGTAACGCTTCTCTTTTATGCCATATTTCTCTCTAGCCTTCTTAGAGTAACAGCGGAATTTAAACTCCAAGACAAAATTCGAAACAATCGACGATCCAGCCCAAAAACACCGATAATTATAATGTAATATGGTAATCTAATAGGCAGCAACTTCCCTGGATAAAGCAACGGGTTTAATACAATTATCGATCACTTTTTGAAGGGATGAAACTGCTATTTTAAGTAATATTGCTGGTTGCATGAAGGGGACCAGTTTAAGACATAACATTAATAGGTCACGTCATGATATTCACACTGGCCAAACTGTTAACTTGGGCCAGAATCTTCCAAACAAACTTACAATCTGCTGAATACATTTATCTTTTCGTAATCATATGACCAGTAACTGGGTGTTACAAATCAAGGTCCACGGATATACCAGCTACTTACACATTATCCTGTACCATTAATGTCGCTATACGACATGACCGATGTTGAAAGAACGTGCTTCCGTTAATTTTTTGCAGGTATTGTAACTATACTGGGAGAGCTACTAGTGAGATCCTGGCAGGGTATGGACATGGATGTCCCTAAATATCACGTCCCTCCACGCTTCGTTGCAGAGCTTGTACTTCGAGTCAGTCTTTGCGACATTTTATCGCTAATTATAATTCGCTATTGGTGCCTGTACTTCCTCCTGCATTTTAGCTAAATATAATGAAATGCCAACGGTTCCACGAAATATTTAGCTGAATTGACAGCCTTAGCATGAATATCTTTTCAAGTAAATGAGTCCGAGGCGCTAAAAGCCGGCATTGACTCCACACTTTCAGAGATATCGACAAAATGCAGCTGGTAATCATACGAAGATCCTATGCGGAAGGCTGTTAAATCACTTTGAAGCCACTCAAGCATTTCTACACATAGAACACTTCAAAGATGGTAGTAAGAACCGGTAGTAGAAAATTAAGGCACACTATACAATATAACGTTCAGCGTTTTGAAAAGTAAATATTGTATTATAATTGTGCCATTCGTCGATAGGCTGCACTTAAGTCCTTGGGTCGTACGGCTCCACAGGATATGAAGAGAGCATTGCGAATTCGACGCACTGTTTTAGCTGGGCGTTCTAGAAATACAAATAAAAACGGTTACAACTAGATTGTTCGAACGCTAAAATTAGCCATGTCACATAGGTCGCATGGTTAATTTGTAACAGTCGGCCTGCTGTTGCTTAGCAAGGACAGTTCATTGAACGCTACGCTTCCATCTAATTTCCTTTCGATGGCCGCATTCAGTGTACATCTGTGCCAACTGTGATGACTCTTCCTTCATCAGATAAATACAAACAATTTCACTATGTGGAAATATGGTCAGCTCTTCCAAGCTGTATATATATATATATAGATCACGCATCTCATATCAGCAGCGAGGAACGTATGTGGATAAACTGGTATACTTGATCGATGTATTTTGGCATCCGTGCCGATTCTGCAATATAAGTTATAATTAGTATGTCCATCTTGATTTTCCACAGATAAATGCTTGCTTCCGACGAATGAATCATAATAGGATTGATTCTAGAAGACTGCGTGTTTCCGAGCTGATTCTTCGCTATTTGGCCATGTGGCTTCAGAATCTACCTCCGGCATTGCTTTCGAGATTGTTAGAAGGGCTTACTGACTCATCTGGGGTTATCTCTACATAACAGTGGGGTAATAACCATATTTGCGACTCTTATAGCTATTGAACATACTTTTCCTATAAGTTCTTTATCGTATTCCGCAAACATTTTGAGATTCGAACCAATATATTGGCTAGCATGTTTGTTTTTCAATGGTTACTATGAGAACGTTCCAAAAGATTGTTTCTTTAGCCTTTTTTTCTGGGACATGCGCGAAATATTCAATTTGTTAGAAGAAAATGTGTATGTCCTTAATAACATTAAGCATGGCTGGTGATGTGTACTGGCAATAAGTTACGGCTCGGAAATGAATTCTTTCAGTGTTTCTCAGCCTCGTGTGAGATTACGACTCTGACGAATTATCTATAATAACTTGAGTTGTTTGAGTGACGCCGTTTTATCGGCGCTTGTTCCTAATTTCAGTAGCCTTTAGAAAAATTAAAGGGATATTCTGTGATCATCTAGACTGCGCAAACCGGAAAGACCCCTTTTTGATTGAAATATAATCATGAAGCAATATATATACCGTCATTATACATAGGAAAATAGCATAAGAAAAAATGCGTTATCAGTACAAATCAACTAAACTGGTTGTGCTCTTAATAAACAAATATGCCCACCCTTTCTCGGAGATGCAGATCTAGTATGGATAGTGTTTGCAGACATTTCTGTAGCAACTTATCAGCTCGGAGAGTACTTTCGACCAGATCGTTTCGGGCATTTTTCTTGCAAACGGCATAGTGTAACTGAAAAAATTCAAATGTTGTCGGCGGAAGCCTAAAATACTGTTAATTGACTCAAAATTGTACTTCAATAGACACACTGAACGAGCTAAGTTTCGCTAAATTAATAGTAATTCAACTTAAGCTTAATTATTAAATATTATCATTTAAATCTATCCTGTATCAATGGCTTATTCTTAACGGCTCTAGGTTTGCGTGTGCCTCCGTTTCTTGGTTCGAAAGAGGAAACAATCTACCTCGTACATGGCGAGGATCTGAATCTCAGCATCGCTGATATCTCCCGCACCTAGGAAACATTTATGGGCATTTTGGCGTGATACCTGAAAAACAATGAGCCTTTACTATATAAAAATTGTATACTGACATAATGAAGTGAACCAGAGCAGAAATGCTGGACTAAGTTTTACGTTGTTATTCTGTTGTTCCCCGAGCCGTAACTCGCGGCGCTCCTTCCTTGTACGAATTTTTATAGATGTCCGGCCATCTTTACAGAATAGATTCAGATATGCGCATCAATCTAACACATATTACACAATACATGCAGATAAAAGTGGCTCCATACAACGTACCATTAACTGTGGTAGATCTCTTTGAAAAACCATACTATCGAGATGACCGCCGAACCCCAGACACACATTGGAAACATAGAGGTCAATGAGGTCAGCTCGGATTTGTTGCGATACCCTTAACGATCTTTTTACATGTACATGCGATGCATCCACAAGTAGACCCAAAAACACTGTGACCCATATATGGCAACCCACAAATGTGGGCTTCATCGTTTGCTTACAACAGGGAACGAACCGAACATTACAGAAAAATAATAAGCCAAAAACAACAACGAACGTGACCGTGAGGCCTGGCGATGATCAGCGTTGCTGTAGTTTTAGAAGGTGCGGATCTATGTGAAATACTTGTAATATGTACCGCGCAACCCACCTAGGTTTATTTGTATTGTTAATTAAGTCTGTGTCATATGATGGGCTATAATGTTGGTCCTTTTTGATAATCTGAGATAAATTTAAACATTTTTTTTTTTGGTACACAAACTGGTGTTGCAGAACGTAGCTTGTAGGAAGATGCAACGGTCGAACTACAGCGTTTGACGACCTTAGCTGTGTCAATGCTTTATAACTCCTTTATGACTTATCATGTAGACCCGTGGCAGCTAAATACTATGTTTGCATGTACTAAACATCGATAATAATCCTCTGGTAATCATCACCATTAATGAACTCTAGGACTCAACTTAGGCAAATAGGCAACTTATTTTATAGCTTCATAATACTAACAAGACAAGGCCTAGAACTTCGTTGAAGTTTACCAATTATATATCTGTGGTCAAATTTATTAACGTGATCATTAATTCCAAAAAACCTTACCGCTAAATTCCTTATTTGTCCAGCATTCGATACTAATTAGCTTTGCTACCAGACTATAAAAGGTCTAAAAAGACAAATAATATCAAATTGTACGTATATCTATTTCAGCTGTGGCAATAGTTTTGGCAAGATATTTTTTTCTCTCAAAGAAGGTTTCCTTCGGATTCACCCCACAGAGTTAAACTTACAACTCTACTGCCCACGATATCTAAATTGCCTACTACCCTATGCCGGTTATGAAGTGTCTCCCTGAGCGGGATTCATTCCATCGCTGCGGCAGTGAGTTTAATGGTTCTACCAAATCGAACGTTGACGGACCATTTCCGCCAGCCCCTTTCCGGGATATTGGAGTTCTTACATTGGAACATGCTAAGAAAAACCGATATTTTTAACGCCTACGATTGTAACTTTGATAGCGTTATCAGCGCAGTTGAGTTTCGCCTGTGGCTATACGATACACACAGCCGCCAGTAGAGAAGAGGCACGAATGTAGTGATCGGCTAGATTGAAGACATTCTATTCTCTTCTAATACAGTTGTTAATGAGCATGTAAAAGATCGCATACCGTTTGGGGTGAAAGGTGCGTGTCGTGTTTATAATTTTTTTCGTCTGCTATGTAGCGTTTATTTAAACTGTACCGCCCAACCAGCTAATATATGCATGTGTATAGAGAGTTTTGGATGATGCCCGGTTAGCTTTAGATAGCCTAGCTGTGACTGCTGGCCAATTAAACAGTTGAGATTTGGACAAAGACTGTGTACCATCGCCTGAAAAATTAATGAGTCATCTGATTTGATATACCACAACTTACGGCCAAAATAAAGAATCTGTATTAAATGTATCCACGGTCTTTATGTCCCTTTAAAATGATCCGTTGCTTTATTTTGCCGTGACAGTAATGAACGTGCATACCACGTGGCTTATGAGGCTTTTTGCGATACGATTGATTAAAATGTCCTAAAAAGAACAAGCGAAGCTCGCAATCAGGACGATGTCACGTTATTATATAAATCAATGAGGTGCATCGCTCCGTAGCTCTAAGTATGAGTATTTGTCCGTTCGTTTTCCCTAAATAGAGCGATAGCGCAGAGCTGACAGGAAATCAGAACAACATGTGCAGGTGCTCATCCGCATAATAATAATAATATTGATATTTAATCAGATCGTCAAAGCTATAATTGAAGCCAGTGGTTTATTTAACTAAAAGTAACGCTAACTAAACACCAACTCTAAGGACCTCACATTTTTGATTTGGGATTATGTCACCTGGGCTAAATTTAGCATGGCCTAGTTGTGTCGGTGCAGGGTTAGATGGTCTGATTTATGGCTATAGCGAGCGGTACCACTTAACAAAACTACCCATTCGGATGTGTTATATCAATTGCTTCTTAAAATAACCCTTTTACCCTTCACCGTAATTATGGGAAGTCTCAACTACACGCAGAAACCGTCACGCCAGGCAACACAATTGGGTCATGCTGCAGCTACGTGTATGTGATTGGTAGTCTCTCGGCTACGAGAGAGCTGGACGACTTAGCCAAAAAAAAGGAAGCTTTGGCCTAACGGGTCATTATATTTTCATACACTTTTCTCATGTTATTATTCACGTACCCAAAACAGTCGGAAATTAGGCCGTCTTTTGTGCAACTAGCACATCGGTGTCTCCTTAAAATCGAGCTTTAGCATCATTTAAACCACAGCCAATCTGTGTGCACAGATTATTGATACTGTGTTCCATTACAGATCCTAATCGAGAGGAGTCGCGCTCATCGATCACACTGAAACTTAATATCCGATCAATACGACCTTAGCAGCCTCGATCTATGAACTCGAAGCCTAATGCCTAAGTATGTTGGGCCTTCGGTCGCCGCTCAAACACGAGAAGGACAATACTGCAATCGTACTTTTGTTTCTTCGATATAATTTAGTGAGACGAATAATATAATCTAGCTATTATCGGACAGGTAAAGTATGTTTATTAAACACGTTGTCTTCATTTATAGATGAATAGCTTCGCTTACCCTATATATTTGTTTGATTTGCACAGCTCTGTACATTTGTAGGGCCCTATAAATGCATGCAAGGCACGATCTTCTAATAGTTGTAATCATCATGCTAGGCGATTACTTTGGATGAGTGCCAAAGATAGCTCCCTTCGGGTAAATTTCCACGTAAAAAAATTGTGCAGAAAAATCACGAAAAACGTGTCGGCCCCAGCAACTTGGAGCTCGTTAGTATTATGTATGATTAGTCCTTGCGGTACTATAGATGACCATCATAGTAAAGACGTATGCTAACTCGAGAACTATTTAGTTGTAGCAACAATAATAGCTAACTTGGAAACTGGTTGAAACTTGAACCGATAGTTGGAAATTGACCAAAATACAGAGGCTTGTAGGAAAATGCTCGTGGCTGTCATCAAAACTCTATTAGCTAACGGTGTTATAGAGATCGCTGTATTTCCGAACACGCTGCGTGTGCCACGTTTTTTAACGTGGTTTTAACCATACGAACACGTACAATGTATCGATACAATTTACGAAGAGCTATCGATTCGTGATATGAAGGACCTTCCCTACGTAGTCGCCTAAAGAAAACGAAAACTGAAATATGGACCCTGTAGCTCGGCAAGCATATACGTACCACCGACGCTAGTAGGCAGGTACTTAGGCAGATAATTAGTGTTAGTAACTGTGTTGGTTTATCAGGCAACCACTGCGTATAACTAACGAAAAATGTACAATTTAATTAAATTTCATCTAATTGATGCACCGATTACCCGGACTGAATGGGTGTTGGTACTCGATGAAGAATAACGTTTACGTCCGTACGGAACGTGCTAAACGTACGGGAAAGATTACGTTATGTTAATTTTCTAGGATAAATTCAATACATTTTTATAGCTTTACCTAGCACGAAGGTTACGGACTTGGATTGCTAAACGTGTTCTAGCACTATTTCCCGTAGGGCGAAGTCTATCTGCCCAAATGATGAAAATCCTTTGAGCCATTTTCGGGATTACTAATACAACTTATACATGCACATACTTGACCTGCTTTAGGCTATAAAATATCTCCCTGGGTAACTGTTTGTCCGCTAATATTATAAACACATTTGAACTCAGGCATAGGCAAACTTCGCTTTGTGCTGCAAGCCAGCCGTCTGTCTGATGGAATGTTTAACAGCAATAGCAGACGTAAAACTTGAAACACTGAGACTATAAAATATATCATCAAAAAGTAGGTGCCGTAAAGCGGTTACCAGCTGAGTGAGCTTTACGCGCAAACTCGAATTTTTTACAATCATAGACTCGCTTGCGGATGTTGTTATTAGATATTAGCATCGTCCTTGCATCGCTTATTTAGACGCACTACTTAGTAGATTATCCATCGTACTATACAACTATGGATAATTGTATTCATGCATCGTAATTTTGTAGCAAATGAAAATCAATGCTTTCACGTTACGAATTTGCGATTGGGACAACTTCCTTTGCATGCAGAGCCTCGTGTGGTCGCTGAAACCCAGGCGTACAAAAGAATTGTTGTTGTTGTGCGCCCGTACCGCAAAAGCGTATATTCTTTTCGTGGTTCTCGTCTTCTTTTTGAGATCTGCGCTATTTGCTGGTTATCTGGCATTGCCGTTGCATGGCCATCACTTCTGGCGTCAGGGTTCGCTCCTCGTATCCCTACCTCGCTTCTTCTTGCAACCCCACAAACTAAACTTCCTTTGCACTTCCCTTTGCCATTCCCACTGAGGCGCCGAACGCACCATCGCCGTCTTCTGAATGAATTCTTTACGAAGCATTACTGCTTGTGCTTTTGAGTCGGTGGCGATAGCGGTGGAAAAGCAGTCTCTGGTTTGCCAGTTGGATTTTAGGTGAAGCATAGATGGAGCTCCGGGCCCGGGCTTTGGAGCACGTCTTCGAGGCGTGTTACAGGACGTGCCAGACGACCAGGAGAGAACTCGGCATCTTAGCTGAAAAAGTTGGCTGAGAAGACTTGCGCGCGGCAACGATGCCTCGTCTTTGGAAGAGGACATTTTCGCAAGCTTGTTATAGTGTTGCATGCCTTTCCGCGTGCCTTCACGCCTTCAGGCCTCCTTAGGCGTGCGGGATATCTTCCTTCTTCCTAGCAGCTCAGGGTCTCCTGCACGCTTGCCCACCCTGAGCAAAGTTGTACGCAGCCCCTGCTGTGTTATGCTGTATGTTCTGGGGCTGTTGCTACGCCGCGTACGTTGCTTGCTACTCCTTGTCCGTGGTTCCTGGCTGGTTGCTACTGTTGTTATTATTGTTTCCATGCGCTTAACTAAATGACTGCAGAGAGGCGGTTGTCCGAGAAAACACCACACCGAAAAATACTCCGAGCTGCAACCGGAGATTGAGGAGTTGAAGGGCGTTACAGCGTATGTACCGTACATAGTGTTCAAACGATCAGTGATGTCCTTAGACGTTTTGGCGTCGCCTCGGAACAACGTTGCAGGAATCTTCAGACAGGCAGGGGTGAAGTATCTGCGACGAAGAAAGACAAGAAACGGGAAGACACGTAATGAAAAGCCACACCAGGGAGTGCGTGGAAAAATGAGATGACGTGACGTAACAATGAAAATGATACACGCCTTGCACGTTTTCGGTATTCTCACAGTTTCATGAAACTATTCGGAAAATAGATTTGTTTAAAGAATCGTGAAAATATTTACGAAATAAGATGTTGATCACGAAGTCATGAAATAAAGGTACGCGGGGGAAGGCACATGCTTCCAGTTTAGAGCAGGCGCGAGCTGTATCTGTAGTACCACCGCAGTCCTCCAATGAACTGTTGCTCTTTTGTTGCCCGAACGTAACATGATGAGCCTGACCTTTCGATGATAACGCCACTATTCTCTGCTCTTGAATGGCTTTCAAAATAGAACAGTAAAACTACGCTCAGATGGAATCGCTTTATGCTGGCTTCGCTATAAAGTTCGTAATTGTTTCATCAGACCTGACCGTAGAGTGTATACATGGCTCGATTTCTATTCGCAAAATGCTACATGATCATATACCGGCTATTAGAAAAATCGTGGGCTATAATAAATAAGCAAATACAAGAAATACTTTTTTAGAGAAGTTAAAAAATCCTCAGTAAGCTTCCCCTAGTTATAATAGTCCTTTCGTCTTTAAAAACGTAAAAATATAATGCAAAGTAAGTCATAGCCTTCTTTTTTATCACTAGTTTTTTTAGCTTTGGTAATCAATATTATCCATCGCGGCGACGCATGTTTCTATTTGGCGACCACAAGTCAGCTAAAAAAGCATGACCAAATGCTAACCTGAATCTAGCTAATTAGTGGTGCCACGTAAATCCCTTTGTTTAGAATTTATGTCCCTGTTGATCAAAACTAGATCCAGTATCGACTATTCAGGCAGATGCATTTTTTCGGTACCTATTTTTGAACGAAGAATTCTACTTGAGCCGATCCCTATACGCCCCCTGTGTGTTTCTCCACCGTTACTGTGAGTAGGTGAAAGACTTCGTCGATGTTCGTTGTCCGGTGTCGAAGTCCTAATTTAACATATTCCTAGAAACTTAACGTAGGCATGCAGGACACAAAATGCTTCTATGTCATATTAATGTATGTACTGTCTACAGTGTCGCACTGATAAATTTATTGCATCTACTATATATTATATAAAGTAAAAATTTTTAAACAAAAATAATCAACAAACCTTTTTCAAAAACGTGTATAGCGCTTACTCTTCGTTTTAAAATTACTACAAAGGAGGCCTAATATGAGACAACTGAGTACATCCCATTCGGACTTTACACATACGTACGTATACTGCATTTAGGCAAGGGTTGACCATACACAATCTAGTTACTGAAAAGTGTGTCCTAAAGTCTTAATTAGTTACACGAACCAATTTATTTTTACTTTAGGACCATATCCATCTCTTTACCCCGTTTGCTAACCTGCAGTCAAATTTACGTAGCCCCTGCATAATGAAGCACGATCCCACAAGGGTTACCATTACAAATTTATCTTATGATAGTCGTTAAAGTCATGGGATAGAAATTAAATGGAAGAAGGAATCCGCCACTAGCAGGGACGTTCCATCCGAATTGTTATCGCTCTTTATTGCTGGATAAGTGGCACGAATCAGGCCAAAGAAACCCTTTCTCAGCAGGCAAGCGGAAAATAGAATTCTATTTACAACGGCCGCGCGAACCACGAATGTGCCCAGCAGGCTCAACGGATTGCCTGGGACCTTCTTCTCTCACTCTGTCGTCACTTTTGCCTTCCATCAAACGCCATTGGCATCTTCGATTAAAAGCTACCATTAAAGTACGGTGCATCACTTTCTCTTAATATGAGGCCGCTGCCTCTAGCTCTGTCCTTCCATTACATACGCTTGGGCTTCAGAACGACACTGGACAATGACTAAAAAAACAACTGGTTCTTGGTGTTTTCTCTAAAGTGACAACCGTGACAGCCTGTGTTCAAACAGGGGCTTAATATTTTAATAGCCTGTCAACAATTAACATTTTCACTTGGGCTGGACTGCATAAAATCGCAGAAAGCACACAAACCACTCGAATAGCCGTACCTGATGGTAGTCATATTCGAAGACATACTTTTTTTTTGTTGGTCCAATGCTTCACATATGTAACAAATGTATCAGTGCGTAATCATCTGACTTCCTTGTTTCTAAAAATGCACAAGATGCTGTGGAAATGTTACGCGCTTTTAAGAATATCCTTTGCAGGACCTGTGGTCCTGCAAAGGATATTTTTATCTGTCGGCTATTATAATCTGTCGGTATACTGTTACTACTTTAATTGTTTCTAAAAGCCAATTAAAGCAATATCGAAAAATGGTGTTTAGGTCTGTTATTTTAGTGGGCAACGCGATGCTTAATGATATTTAACGAAATATTAGAAGTATTTTGTGGGCACGCCATAATAGTTCAGTAGTGAAATTTATTTTTGGCGCCCTAACCAGAAAAAGCGCAGCGGTTACCTTCGCGTCCAAACTGGGGCCACCGGTATCGCCACGGAAGCGCTAGGCCATTGGCGCAGAGTATGCCTAGTCGCAGAGAATTTAAGAGTGCCATTTTAGACACCTTATATTTGATGCCCACTGCGCTTAGAATAACCTTAAGTGCGCATACCTTGGTGGCATTGGGTCGACCTCAATGCATACCGTGAAAGTACTCCTAGCTGATAACTGCGGCCAACTTTTCACAGAGTATTACTAAGCACAGAAATGATCGAGCTCCGCAATCACAGTGCTTGTTCAACAAGTTTCATAATCCGATAAAGTGCAGAGTACGTCGGAAAGCTCACGTTCGAATGCCGTTAGTAGGTACCTCTTTTTGGTACGGATCGAGCAAGAAATACAAAATATCCTTGTCGTAAATTGATTAGTTACTTTATTGAATACGACAAGTTATCGAAAAGCCTATTTCATTAAGCAAGAAACCGATACCCTGTTCTGTTGCGGATTTAATATAATGTGTTATTATTTCGTATGCTTGTTCATGGCGCAAATGTCATCGCAAAATCAGCATTAAACCAGTCGTGCTGGGTTCCTTATTTATGGCCCCTCGGGAGTTTGTTGCCTAAATAAATGCCAATTCGGCGATACCAAATAAACAGAATATTGTAATTACGTGTGCCAATTATTTTACGATTCATTATCTACGAAGGTCGGACATCATATCCAAAACCTATAGCTATCTAGGCCTTCTGTGCCTGTTCAACACAACAGGTTTTCTTTTGCCTGCATATTAATGGGGTATTATAGCGATGGCCAATCACGCTAGTGCGTAAAGGATGTACATTCTACGCTTTCGTAATGACCCCACTTGTACCAATTATCTGAACAGGTCTAAAAGGAAGCCGTAAAGCAATAAAAAGCTCTACGAAAAAACTAAATTTTAGTGAACACATTGACCTTACCAAGAGGAGGGTGAAATTTAACCGAGCACTAATTAATATTTGTGCATGCAATGAATACAGGAAAAACTTGACGTTTCTGGACAAAATTATATATATAATCTCCTTCGTATTCCATGAAGTTCGCGCCTCATTAATTATGTAAAGTTCAGTTATTTAGAATTTGATTTAAGCAGTCTTTTTTCGAAACGGATACATAAAAAAGTGCACCTGTAAACCTGCCGACAACTAGACAACCGATATCTTGCAGCAGCTGTATTGTATAGTGGTAAGGACACTATGGAAGTTCTTTACGGCGAGAGGCAGCGTCTGTGATTATAAAGCGATGATTTTTTCGTGCTCTTATTCTACCTATCTGAGAGCTAGTCCTTGTCTGATTTATGACAAAACCAAATATTGGATAGATTGTTGGTCGTTCGTGAAGGTCGGCATCGTACCCTACATTACCCAAAACTGCTGGGAGCTGCTGGACTCTTCGTCCATCTTTCATTTTTCAGTTCATAGGTGTGTTTTTCTCCTACTTGCAACTCACCATATCTCTGCTTTTCCTTTTGCAAAGAGAAAGGACCTGTGTCCGAAAAGGACATGGGCGAATTTTGAGAGCTAAAAGAACCTATTTTTCATCAGCGTTTTCCTTTTGTGTAAACGTCTATGCCATTCACGTACTATGCCGAGCCGAACGCCAGAATAAGCGGCTTGGATAGTACACTCGCAATGCGCAGACCTAGCGATAGACCTTTACCCGTTGTAGGTTTAGGTTAGGATGTATTATACTCTGGGCAACATTTATACTTTGCTATTTGTGTACTTTTTTAAAGCGTTGGCTTCGAAATGTGCGCCATTTGTTCTGCAGGGGCTGTAAAATGATTTTCATTTTGGCTGAGTTCGACAATAGCAAGAGCTCTCTGCGCAATTGGACGAAGTAGTTAAATTTACCGCTGTAACGACCCGCCTGCACATGCTAGGAAAAATATATAAGAAAAAAAAAACAGAAATTTCGATTTTACATCGATCTAAATAAAGGTACGATTCCCAAGCGGTTGATTTTATGCATATCATTATTCCAGCCCTAAGTCGACACTTTGAATTGAGAGGGACAAAGCCTGATCATCGGCAACCCATACGATTTTGAAAATTTAAAAAAGCTGCTCTGCTCCATGTTTCAAAAATGCAGTCAGATCATGAAGGCGGATTCAAATAGTTAAACTTAGTCGACAAATTGATAACATTAAGGTCTTGGAGACAGCGAAAAGCCGCACAAAGTGAAACCAAAAGTGTTTGTCAACATTTGACTCTATAAAGCTTTGACGGCGCTTAAAGTTTTCGATGGAAACTCTGTTGCATGTTTGTGTGCCACAGCTTGGAAAATAGGTGGCTGAGATCAAGAGGCAGAAATCTAACAGTGAGTCTACTAATGGATCGCTTAAATTGGTGTTGCCCACGATAGCTGAGGTATTCGTATATCGCCGACATAATGCAAAAAGGACACAGGAGATAAACGGCTTCCATAAGCTGTTTATCAACTCTAAGTACGACTCACTTCAATTAGTTGCTGAATCGCTTCTTCGATACATAATTCACTCTAAAAAGAGTGATTATGACTAAAGGTCCGATGGGGTTCCGAACTGCCGAAAATGGCATACATAAGAATTTGGCCAACCTAAAATTTGGACTGGTCACAGGCTGAAGATTCAAAAATCTAGGAAGCTGAAAAAATGAAGACCCAACGAAAGGCTAAAATATGCCAGACGGGGCAAGTATTCGAAACAAGACTAACAATTATAGCAAACGTGGACAACCCTCTAAAATAATATCCGACAGATCCAAAAGATCATTCATCTCCCAAACCGCTTCTAATGTTTACCTAAGGATTTTACAATCTTCAAAAACAGTGTTTTTGCGCTCTTTAAAAAATCTGTGTATATTGTGAATCTTCTATTCCACTGTATTGAATTTTTTCCCTGAAACCGTTGGTACCGACAATCGGTTGTCCTATATAATAGTCCCAACGGAAGTTCATCTAGCTAGGACATTAATGAATTTCCTTTCCTTACTGACGCCAGATTAGCACAGAGTAACGATATCCTCGTTTGTGCTTCTCTCACATTTACATGTTTCTATTTTTCCTACCTTGAACAGCCATAACATAGGGTCGGTGAAAGCGAATGTGTAATTTTCGTGATCATTTTGTAAGTGATAAAGTGAACTTTCTAATAAGTTAGATTAGACTAGGTCTTTGTACTATGTCTACGTAATCGCTTAGTGCGTAACGTATTTGTCTGCTTATCTTGGGGAGACATTGCGTTTGTTTCGTGGTGGGAGCCGGCCGTCTGATAAGATGCCTAATGGCGATAGTGGATATATAATAAAGATAAATGGATAATAAGGTGGTATTTTGAGCACACTATAGATTTCAGCATTGTGAGTGTTAACTGATGCATAGAATTTAATTCACATATGTCTGGATTAGCAAATATCATATGTGGTTGGAAATTAACTAAATGTAAATGTACAGAAATGGGTCGCTATTCGTTCGACCCAACAACGTTTCGTTTTCTTCGGAAAGAAGCTCTGCGTGGGACTGCCACGAATTGCAAATTACCTTATTTTTCTTGGTAAAGAAACTGTTCTAAGTGCATCAACTGTAAGGTGTACGATAAACGAAAAAATTCAGCGAAAGTGAGTCTCGTATTCATGACAGACTATTGACACGTGTTCATCCAGATCATTCAAGCGAAAAAATCGCGGCCCTTTATGATTGCAGATCCAGGAACACCCTTTCGATAGCGTGTTCCAAAATCAAATATTCCAAGACCCACTGCAGTTCGTCCTCATGCCTACAGGATCTAGCCCATTTAACAATTCATTAGACCCTTAGCACATCGTCAGTTGTATATTTGAAAAACAACAAGGGAACGATGCTCATTGTAATGGTCTCGCAGACAAGAAAAATTCTCGCAAAATTTGCAATGACAAAAATACACATATTTTTCATAAGGAGAAAATATATATCTAGCATATCATTCTTTGGTACTGTACGTTGGGTTAAAAGTATTGTTGGGCTAGTTTTTCAATGGATCTGCCGGAAACACACAAACGGTCGATGGTGAGCGCTAACTTAGCTAGGTTCAAATGGATACTATGAATTTCGAAAGCATATGGTATCAACAAGTAGACTTTCACTTGCCATACATCACGCGAAACAATCATTGCATAAAATGCTGCTTGCTCGTGTAGCGTACTGTTGGGGGTAATTTGAACTAGCCGTTTGGATCGTGCAGTCTAACGTCTTTGGGTTTTTTCTGTAAGTTATTCTAAACTTATTTCGTAGAGAAAAAGATTAGACTCCGTACCCCCTAGGTATTCAGCTGCATCTGCCAAATCGTGATTGTAAATTCCATTGAAAGAAGGAGAATAGTTCGAAGGAGAAAAAACGAACAAATCATTTACCAGGTTGGTATTGTATAGATAATTTTCACACTACTATTTTATGATAAGATGAATATTTTAGCATTAAAAAACTATATTTGGAATTCGAATGTTCAGCTTTGCGTGAACACCCGTATGGGCAAGATGCGCCTCGATTTCCGACGTCACAAGTTTATCGAAACGATAAAAAAAAAGCCCTAGGTATAAGCGTCGTAATGAAATATAGAGCAACGAGATTTAAGCTGAGTCTTCATTTTGGAGATGCACCTGCTAACTAGTTTTATCTTCATACTTTTCGCTAATCAGCTCTAAATGATTTGCTTCTGTGTATACTTTGGAAATTTCGCGCGACTTAAGCTCATCTTGAAATACAGCTCGGGTCATCCAGTCATCAATACAGTCGATAGAGTTGAGTAACTGTAAATCGAGCTCGTTCCCGAAGGCAGCGTACATATAGCACGTTACATTTTACCTCTTCGAAGTAACTTTTAAACCTGTTCACGAGCGCGAACAACAATAACAGTTTTAATATATCTTGTAGATGGATGAAAGTTAAATAGAACCTCTATTTATTCCACCTCTCTTAAACAACTACAATTGTTTGGAATAACATTTCGTCTTAATTAAGGCCTCTTAATTTTCTAACCGCAAATTACTTGACAACCTAAGAGCTTCGAACGTAATTCTAATACGAACAAACCAGAAAAAAAATATGGTTTAGCTGATGTGTCCTATATGCACGTTGCTACATAATTAGAGGTTTCAATTTCTTTATTTATAGTCTGATTATAGTGGGTACGTCTGATACGAGCGTTCTGCTCATGTTGCAGTTTGTGATTATGATTTTTCCTTGGATTTTTGCCTAATCGGCGATGTAGGGTAAACAAATACTAACCGAGTTCGTCTTCGGAAGAGCGCAACGTTTATTTAGCTGTAGCTCTACTGCATTGAGATTTATTGAGAGAAAACAGCTCCCATGCTGTTATCCCTTACGCTACGGCTTTCCACTACGTTAATGCTAAGGACAACGTGAATCTTTGCGAACCTTTCATTCGTCTACGATATATGGACCTGTCCTTCTTGGACCGATATGTCGACCAGCTTCTGTCATTGACGTTGCTATAATAACGGGCGATGCTGTATGTTTCAGTGACGATAGGCTTCTCCCTGGCTTTCACGGGGGGTAACGTAAGGGCTGACGAGCAGCCGGAGAGCCCACCCATAGCTATCAATCACAAGCCATCAGTTCGGCCGAATTACTTTGGCGTCCAAGGTGGCTCCCCACACCATGTGAGGATATAATTTACCTTTTTTCATTTGCAATTCAGAAACTAGCGAAAGTTCAAAAACGAAAAAATTACCGTGCGGCTCACTGCTTGCCCCTTATCGTTGCTATTACTATGGGTGGATATTCCCTGCGTCTGCTCTCTGAAGAAACGACCAGAGCTCACTGCAAAGAAACACGCGTAGCTCCAGCGATGGCTGCATTTATCTGGACTGTGATAACGGAACCGTCTGAATGCAATCGGATAAAGATAAATTGAGGAATATAGATGAATTTGAAGTGCAGGTAACATTTGGTAACAAATTGAAGCTATATGATTGAATATTTGTATCTTTTAAACTGCGATTTGAAATACGTTTTCAGTAATCATCATCACAACAATTATATCGGCGCCACTGTAACTGTGATTCACCTCATGCAGACAGCGTAATCGAATAAATAATGGGTTTTCAACTTAGAACTTTCCAAGGCGCTAAAATCAGCATAAAATAAAGCATATGCTGCAGCGTTGTTCGCTGCTGCCGCCGCACGTATTTCCTTAGACTACCCGGAGATGGCTGTGCTGTTACGCATCTATTTAGTTATTTTTTTTTTTAAATTTTTGCATGTATTTAGTTCAATAGTTTAAAGCAAAACCTATTTGGAGACTTGGTTTTTTGATTTGCATTGCAATTTGTCTAGGTTTTAATAGCTATGTGTGCTTTAGAAAGAGACATTTGGAAACAGATAATACTGTACAATGGTGCATACCGCAAATGGCTAATTTTGTTAGACGTTAGGTGCCGTTGTAGGCAAACACAGCGTCTAACGTATAACAACGTTTGTGAAATGTTCTATTACATGGAAAGATTGTTGTCGATTGGATCGGTTCGTTACAGTTTACGCGAGCTAAGTCAATACTACTGTGGCCCACGTTGTGGTCTAGGTTCGAACCCGGACGTAGACACATTGTCTTTTATGCTCCCACGAGCCAGTCAGCCGGCGTACCGGACGTAAAACTCGGAACTCGGAAGCTGATATTGAGGGCTGCATGAGTGACTCAAAGGCGAATCAAGCTTGAGTATGTAATAAAGACGACACGTATCCACTACTTGAAAATCTTGACATTGCCTCCTTTATCGAGTGCTAGCTCCAATGATAGACGAGCTTCGCCTTGACCCTCCTCGAGGTCCAGGGAGAATAGAGCGACGCCGTTAGGTTCGATTTCAGATGTCGTTATTTTCAGCATTTTGCTGCAAATTGTCTAGAGGATAATACATCGTCGGTTATACGTCCCGATACGACGTGTAAACTGTCTCAGTACGCAGAACTGGTTCCTTCGGTTTGAATGTCAACCGAATGTACGCGTCCGAAGATTAAACGATTTGAAAACAGCTCGCCAACATTTTATCTTCAACTACGTATACAATGTATGCATGTTACTTACCCGTATAGTTTTGCTGACTATAGAATCTTCACCCGGCTATTATAGAGTCAGCCTTAAATTTAGACACCTTTCAATGTCGCTGCGATAGCTAACTTCGGAGGTGGTGTACCAGCATTGATTTTATCACTGATCTCTTTCATAATTACTGTAAATTACCGTTCGCTGATTTGGTGGATAATGCTACAAGACTGAATGAAGTCAGACCTTTAACCTATCTAACAGCCTGTTGTGACGCATGGCGACTTTCGTTTTCAGTATGTAGCAAACCTTAAACTATTACTTGCCTTATAATTATACCTATTTAAAACTTAGTTAATCTTTCGAGGCCCTTTCAGCCTTTTCAGGCTAGGCCAATTTGTCTCACAAGAATCTCAGAAGAAAAACCTTCTTACGACTGATTTGGACAAAAAAAAAGCTGAAATTATAATGAAGCCGTAACACTCTTTTGAATAGAATGCCTGAATTTCGTATATTTAACGTTAAGCTACTACTGCTTTATTATAAACTGAACATTCGAAGCGTTATTTTCGCAAATTTCTATCTTTCTTCCCATCAAATATTTCCTAAATATTTGTAAACGCATGTTTTGATACATGTCAGCTATATATTAGATTGGTTAGAAAGTCCTATCCTTTCTTTTTCGCCTAACAAAACTTTAACGTTACACTTGAATTGTAACAACAACTTAATTTGAGGTGTATCTGCTGTCACTCTCTATAGCTGTCATCTTTCAACTAATTTTTTATTCCGTTCCACCGGAAGTCTTTACAAGATGCATTCTTCAAGTCCAATCTCGCCTCTTTGAGCCTAACAAAGGCCCTTTTTGAGAAGTCCTTTCACGTACACAGCTATCACCGCGCACTGCGCAAACATCTTAGGCTGTTTTGATAGCTTTGTGACCTCTCTGGCACTATACTGACATAAAGTATGTTAAAGATGCACTTTTTTAGCTCTGTTTTAAAAACATTTCCAAAGCACTTTTAGAGCTTGAGCTAAAAAAGTAAAAGCTCGTTACATAACGTAACGACGACGAATTTATGAAAAAGAAAAGTTGTGTGCCAAATTAGTGCGCAGTGAAAAGGGAACGAGGACTAAGGAAAAGGCGGAAATCGTCCATTGATCAACCTAAAACGTTGGTTGTAGCAACGAGAACATTGAAAAGCAATCAGCGTGTTCTGGAAAACGGACTCAGGTAGTACTCTGACATGAGCTCGCTAGGGATGGATAAGGGCCGTTTACTGGCTGTAGTAAAATGATAACAACGTAACCTTTCGTAACTAACATTTGATATCGTATGGTACCTTCTGGATGTGGCGCTTGCATAAAGGAGTGATGCATTGTTTGAAGTGAGGCATCATTTTACGTCTACAACTCGTGTCCAATAGGAAACTTTTTGAGTCCGCTAGTTCATCAATATGGCCCTTAGTTAAAGAGTCCGTCACGGAAACAGTTAGTGTCTAATAATGCATCACCTTGCATCGTGTACAGTCATCAGAATAGAAATTGTTTATTTATTGTGGCATAATACAGTCTTATTAAAACAATCAAAAGCACCAGGTTTCCTTTAAAAATCATTATATATAACATTAGGGCAGCTACGATCATTTGTGAAATGGTTGTATATTGATGGCATGCAGGTTAGATGCTTGTATCCGAAGTTGAATATCGTTGTAAAGTTACTTTTTGATTAAATGAAACTTTCATTACCTTAGCTGGTAACTTGAGGGTCAAACAGGCCACACGACCGTACTCATAGAAACTACCTTGTCAGTTGTAAATTAGGGAAATGATTTCGAAGAGTATTTTAACCTTTCCCGTTCACCGTGGCCGCGGTCCATTCGACACGGTAGACTTCGATATTCTGTTTACAAAAAATACATACTTGGCGTATATTTGATTTATTCATGCATATGTTTGTGTGTAGATGGGTTCTCGCCACCCAACACTGGCTATTTCATTCAGCGTACTTTGAATACGGAACATGTTTGCATATAGCATGAGTGCTGATGAGATGGGCGTGCTCGTTCTTTCGTGCGCTTTCCGACAGCGTCTATGACCGCTTAATCGCTTATCTTTAATGGTTCTTCTAACCAATTGTTGTCTGCTGAAGGGCTATACATAATAGAGCGTGGCAATGCGCGAGTAAGCACACTGTGTCCTTGTACTCATACTATATCACAGAAATCATTGTCAATCTGCTTGGGTGCGGGGTCCTTGCTGGGTATATAAGTACACTGTATTAACCTAACAGGAACTTCGTTGAATCAACAGCATCTTGTATTCCACATCATGTCGATTACGAAAGCGGCACGTCCTGCCCCTTTGTTAGTTCTCAATGCTCTGACACTCACGGAAATTGTTGCTACGAAAATGGCTGAGTGGGGTCTCGTTCTCGCAATACTGAAACATATAGTTTTCTGTGCATATAATTAAAAAGGGTACCTTGCTTGAGAACTCTGGGTAAATTTTCATGATTTGAAAAGTGAACTTAACTTTCAGAAGTAAGATACGCTTTATTTGCATCGAATTGTGGTTGGAGCTCTTGTAGCTAGCCTGGGAGAGTAAGGGGACGTCGATTGAATTTACTCACCGCAAAGTATCAGTTCGGGTTGTTTTTAGCTCGATCATTAAATCATTTGAGATGCAAGTTCAGTGTGGCGTAAATTTATCTGCTTTCTTTTCAAGCATCATCATGAAGGTGTAGGCTTCATAGAATCTATCGTCGCCTTCACACCGAAAACGTATAGTCTAGAGGATTAGGCTCGTTGCTTTAGGCTTCAGCGTTTACTTGTCCAACTAATGCGTTCAGCAAAGGAGAAAATATTAAAAACTGATCACTAGAAAATGTTACGAGCTAAAATAGCGGGCGATGCTCCATCAAATCACTCGGCGGTTTAGGTTGATTCTGCGTTTTCCATCAGCTAATGGATTCGATTTGGATGTGACGTTAGCGTGAGTCTCTGTTAGCTTTTTTTCCCTATTACCCTGTGGGTCGTTATCGGCGCTTGATTCGGTTGTTGACTTTTCTGCTATGGTAGACAATACGAAAACGGATTAGGTCAAGCTAATATGATATTATGTGTATGTACTATATGCAAAAAGCTCACAAAAACAATTTAATTTTCATCTATATACAACTGAAACGACCCCTTTATTGAAAAAAAAACTTGCAGGCTTTTATAAAATTGTCACTTAATGGTGAATTTCAATGGAAGCACCATATTATATATGCATCGAAATAAATTTTCTCATGGTATGACCTTGTGCACAAACTACAACGCGCAACTAATACGTTGCTAACGCGATTGTAATTTAATTTAGGTTTCACGTAGGTACTGGCTCCGCTGAAATGAAGAGTTCATGTGCCCAGTCGTCATGCGTTTAGCAATGCTTATATCGGTACCGAAGACGGCAAACTCACGAACCCTTTCAACATGTACAGATCTCGTTTTTCATTTCTTGTGACTAAACTTTAGCAGGGCTTAGATATTTCGACAAGACATTTGTAAATCTGCTTAAAGAGAAAAAGGTATTTCTAATAGATGCGTTCGGTAACGTAAGACCGTGCAATCAATTGAAGGCATGTTAATACAAAAAAAAAAAGGCTGTATAAATTAGGGTTTCGGTCAGGTACGTTCAGGGTGTTCTACCAAATGTAGCAATGAATCCGTATCGACCAGGATATCTACCAGCAAATTACGCCACTTTACCTTTGATCCTACCCAGATACAGCCTTTCTCCAATCAGTCTGTTCTCTCATCAGTCCATTATTCCCTGCTCTAGTCAAAGACCTGGCTCTGATTCGGCCCAGCAGTCCGTGTAATATTTAAAATAGATAACGATATGACACGTATACTATTATACGTAATTTGCTCTCAGATAATACAGATTCTACTGTATTATGCTTCATTGACAACCCATAATTCCTACACCGGCATATTCCATAAAACATTTTTATATTAGCCAACGTCTTTTTGAAAAATATTAAAATTTTCGTTTCGGATATTCCGATCTTTATCTGACGGTATCCGGGACCGACAGCCAGGTTCTAGTGGAACTTTCCGCTTTCCCGACGTCAAACATTTGCGTTAATCGACTGCCCTAAACAAGTTGACGATTGATAAAATTTTCAATTGCAGCATTACTAGCGCAGAGAGATGATGGCGGGTCAGAATTACGTTCCCAGCACTATCTGGACCACGCTTGAGAATGGAATTTAACGACAAGTATCCAGACTAAGAAAATGCTACGAAACGTTTACTGGAATCATCTAATAGCTCTTTTTGACTTCTGTTAGATTGACTCACTTGTTTTTACGTTATTTGTGTTGTAGGTGTTTTTAAGACTGGTACAATATTTCAGATTTAATTGACAACAAGAACAAACAGTGAATTTTCAAGCGAAATCAGTTAAGAATAAAAAAACACTGCAATAAATTAACTGCTTCTAATAATCGAAATAAGTGTACTAGGAACTAATACGATATTCTGAAGAATGCCCTATTGATGGCCTAAGTAAAAAGAATATGTGGGAATCGTTTGTATAGCATAAGACAAGGCCTTTTCATGTTTCCATTTATCGGCCATTAACATAAAAAAACGTGCACTACATAAACTAACTTTTATTGCGAGTACACATGAAAAAAATACTAATCGATTATCTATGAATACCTTTACAGCGCCAGCATACCAGTATACAATATTCACAATGATTCTAATAAAAGGATAATGAGTCTAATAGCAGACACAGTGTACTGAACCTGTCAGTTCTCAGGGTACATGATTCCTCTTTTCTACTGGTAGGTATCACCATGTTTGTTGACGCTGTCAACCTCTTTCGCCACGTTACTGCGAAGGCCAACACGTGCACGCGCGCCGCTGGTGTAGTGGTATCATGCAAGATTCCCATTCTTGCGACTCGGGTTCGATTCCCGGGCGGCGCAGTGCTTTTTTATTGACCTCTTCATAGCAAAAATTTTCTCATAATTGGCATTCGACTCTCGACAGTATTTAAGAGATATTACACCGCCAAAGGTCTCTTACCCTCAAGGAACGCATTTTTAAATATAATACTTCAATGGATCGTTCGTAAAGCCTGACCACTATCTGTATGATCTTAATACCATTAGATAAAAATCTAACTTTTTTTATACTCTAATTATACGCTACACAGTCGAACAGTTGAACGTAGGTCGTTGAAACGGGATCGGTATACAGACAGCACAAATAGGAATCCGTTTGAATGGTTGTTGGGATTAATTAGTAATATATACCTATTGATCTTTTGGATTACTGACTCTGACAATTGTGAGTCATGCTTAAGGCAAAATCCACTAGCGCTCTTGGACACGTCATTGAAATACCCTTTATTTAGGTCGCTTTGTGAAGATCTGGTATACACCTAATTCAACAGCTATTTATTCCTCAACTATTTTTTCATACAATGGTTTCTGTAAATGTGTTAAAAATTGGTGACATAATACCAGCACCGCCCCACAATCACCTTGCAATTTACCTGAATAAACCCGCAGATTCAAAAAAATCATTTGTGACAAATAATAATGCATTTCTATTTTATAATACGTAGTGCCTACAAATCATAACTAAATCTCCGCTATTACATGGATACGTATTGCTATGATTATGCTATTTTTGCACCTAACAATGTTTAGAGGAACCTAGCTTTAGGGTGTTTCATTTATAATCGTGTACTCATTTTGTCTATGACCTTACTTTCCTTTGTTAGGCACATTATTAAAATAGAAGTCGCACGAGTCTATTTAAGTCAAACTGTAGCACAATAAGAAACTGAGGCCAAGCCGCACTTTTACTCTTTTCATTTTAACACTACATAGATTTCCAGTGCTGTTTTGTACTAATGATCAATTTCATAGGTATATCGTCGACGCGGTGCCATGGCCTGCTACCCTTTCAGCTGACAAAAGCCACGTATTTCGAGTTCAAGCCTCGAAAGCGTGATTCGTTTCCTACATGCTAAATTGTATCTGTACTTTATTAGGACAAAACTCATATCGTTTAACTATGTCCTTGTTTCCTGAGTTCCGCCATCTATACCAAATGTACTATAAGAACAATCAGTGTAAAATCAAGCTTGTTGAGGGCAGCTTATATGTTTATAAAAAGCAGGAGTTAACTGTCAGAGAGACAACTCCAGGTTCGAGCCAACGGTTTGTTCCAGGCGTTATTTCTGTCGGTTTCGAGCGAGTGTTCCTAAAAAGAGAAAAAAAAAAAAACAGAAAATAACACAACAGTCCTACGTTTATAAGGTATCTTTAGGCTTGAGGCGACGTTGGGAGTTTCTATTTTGCACAACTAGACGAACCCAGTAGCCTGTTGTCCCAAGGGTCTTTCTCCACAAAGAAGAAGGAAATATCTCATCCTTTATACGAGCCTTAGTGCTCTTCTCCTCCCCAGACCCCCCTCCCCGCCGTCGACACAACCGTTGTACCGACCATACAAGTCGCCAGATAGCAAGGATCCAAGAATACGGTCCACCGGTATCCGGTAGCTGGTAGTTGCTGGCCGCAAACAACCTACGCTGACGCGCTAACGACTCCATCAGCGAAGAGAGGAAAGTAAACGATAGGATCTACGCTTGTCTTATCGTCACTATCGTCTTTATACCAAGCGGTTTGCTTGGTACTCGCGAAGACTAACGAAAAGAAGGGGTCTCCGCTTTGTTTGGCTTCTACTCACTTTCTGAGCAGGGCGTGGAATCCGCCATCTGTCTTGGATTCTCTCTTGATCCTTGTGGCGCCTTTCCAATCCGCTCTTTCCCCTTCCCGTTCTACCATCTCCCGCATTGCAACGGATTCTCGCAATGTTCGACAGTGAGAAACTGGTCAGTGAGCCTTCCGTTGTTGTTCTTCTAAATGGGCACACACTACATACGTCGGCAGAGACGGTAACGAGGGCGTTATTTTGTGCCCAACGAGACTTGGGGTAGTCGTTGACGCCAGGCATGTGCGCCGATGCAGTGGAAGCATCTGAGCCAATGGGCGCAATTCAAGTCTTACGGTCTCTACAGAAGTTCTTTTCGGCTGAGCCTAAGGTTTTTGTGGGTAACGACAAAAAGGATCCATCTGAAGAGGGAGTTTAGTGGTTGTATGGTTTGTCTGTGCGTGTACATATTTTACCTTTGAGAGAATCCAATACTGAAAATATATTTAGAAATGTTGAAGTATTTATGCATCGTGAAATGTCCTATTTCATGCTTGCTCCCATGAGTTTTAGGCTGATATTTCACCTCCATAGCTTGACATGTGATTCATACACCGTTTTCGTTAACACGATACCCGCTGAAGCAATTTTCAAACGGTTTAGCTTCAATCAGGCTGGCTCTATAAAATCTGTGCATCAAAAGGTTCAGTATCTGCACCGATGGTTTTCCATAGTTAGACTTAATACTTCCAGGAATCTTGCGTGCTGCACTAGGGGCACACTTCGTAGAAACGCAAGAAAGCTACATGAAGGGAATAAGGAACCTCAGGATTTTTCGTTTACGAGTGCCAAGCATCATGGCTAAAGGTACGACATAAGTATTCGTTAGGGCTGGAACTCCCATGTATTTTTCGGTTCCCTTGTTTCAGGTCAGGCACAGCTGCTGCTGGAGGGTGGCATAATGCCAAGTGCTTCTTTATGGAACGCCTGTCTCCCACAATTGTGCAATGACATTCTAACTCATCAACCACAGACTGAATATGACAAGCGTCCAGCTGGATAGCGCCCGCCACCCCAGGGAAATGTGAATCCAAGTGCCTCAAGGGCCAAGTTAATCAGCAAAGCGCCAACTATAACTGGCAGGCATGCATATGTCGCGCAAAACGTGCAGGTTTGTTTTGATCTCTGCTATTAGCAAAGTCAAGCAAAATGACCGGTCGTTTAGCTACTATATGCGTGCGGCCCACAAGTGCAAGATACAAGCTCGTTTGATGGAAGGCAACGTTTCGACAACTCCCCGTACTTCAAGACGTCATGAAGCCTGCTGACGTTTCAGAAAGTTTCTCCTGTTTCTCTGCTGTTCCTCACTTCAACTCTATATACCGTTGTTCTATTGCTGCATATTTAATTCACTTATAGAAAGACGACAATGCCATAATGACCATTCAATACTCTTTGTTTCTCATATGGCTTATTCGTATGGAGTTTAAATAAGTCAATTGAGTAAAACAAGAGTTAGATGGCTAGTGTTATTATCCGGATTACCCTCGTTTTCCAGCTGAGGAAAACCCGTGCTCAAAGTTACTTAGTCTAGCCACTTTTTACTATTTTCAAAGATATTTCTTTTGATTATGATTGGATTTACGGCTGTTGGTATTCTCCTTTGAAGGATGTCGAAACCATTTCCACTCTTAAAGTGACTTTGCAAGTTTCTGCAGAGATGTGGCAGCTTATCCATAACAAGGCGTAATTTTATAGGACCTTGCATCTTACCCAGGTTGAGTGATCTGGTCCTAAAGCTAAACATACGCAGAGGGCCCGTGGTTACTATTTCGGAATTGATATAAAATATGAGATACTCGTAGTGCTGCACTTCACATCTTACAAATGAATGTAACAACTTAGATACACAGAACAATCTAAAAATTTACACACAGATCCACGACAAAATGGATCGGACTCAGCTTGATTCCTGAACACCATTAGCTATATAAAATACAGAGTCACAAGGCTACCGTGACTAAAATCACTGCGCATCTAAAAACACTGTGCAGAAAAATCTATAGACAATTTTCTCAGTCATTGTGTCTGTTTATCAATATCAATCAATCAATGTAACAATTGTAACATATGCTTTTGCCCTAGGAAGTCAAATTATTTCCAAAACTTCACTCCAAAATAAATTACATTAAACGTTACAAAACTGCTTATTGGTAAATGTTTCAGCCACTAGATTATCAAAATGGCTTTTTTTCTACCTTCTAGTCGGAATCCTATTGAGAAAGCTAGATCTAAGCCTTAGTTAGCTCAGCGATCAACGCTCCCAGAATTTCCGTACAGGAATGATCGGAGTTGACGCAGTTTCATTCAAAAATACTACTAACCTGTGTCAGATCGACCGCTGAAATATTGTCATAGTGAAGGCTACTGAGAAGAAATGGTGATCCGGCTTTGTGCTATAAAGTCGTGGGTTCGGACATGTGACGAATGGCTAGTCAGGGGGGTGAAATCAAGCAGATCTATTGTCCATACGATTCTATCGTTGGAACCTTCCAATATAGATCGGCACATTCTGGTACCGAGCAGTTCATGTGATAATGCTCCCCAAACCGACATAAGGCTTTGTTTAGCCTTCACGATACTTCATGACACACGCCCAATAGTGTAGAACCCACACAAGTAGAAGTATGTCTACTTCAGTAGGCGTAGACAAGTGTATAAGAACCCGTGTCTACCCGAAGAACCTTTTTCTATTCCAGTCACGATCAACGTGTCCAGGTAGGGATTCGACATCCTATCCACTTTCCTTGTCTGCACACGGGTCGAAACATCCTCGCCAAGTACTAACTTCAATCAGATCACAATCTAAATGTAGCCAGCGGAGCTGTACAACCGTATAAGAAAAAAACCCACGTATAATGCATTATCCGAAAAAAAGGTATAGTGATTTTAGAACAAGAAATAAAAAAGAATGAAGCGCGTGTTATTGTCGCAAGTCAATCATGACGCGAATAGCGTGTGTAATCCAATACGTTTGATGGAGCCGTGATTGAGACCATCGAAGCCCACGAGGCCACGCCGGAATTAACGGTCCCAAAATACAACGACGCAAGATCCTTGAGGATATTAGCGTTTACATGATTATATTGTAAATATATTGACGTTTAAAGTTTTCATGGCAATTCAGTTTGAAATAATCGATAGAAACTAGCTGATCTTTTTCCCTATGACCGTAGTGTAATTATGATGCTTTTCTACTTTGGCTTCTTTTTATCCCCTGCCTATTTCAACTATACGACCTAAACAGTTACCTCGCACGCCCTACCTCGTTCCTGAGGCTACCTCTGTGAGGCTTTATTCACTATACCCTATCCACAACATAGGCGTTGAATGCGAGCGGGCTGGCGGAAACGCGCATTTATGCATTTATGAGTCGTTCCCTACGGCTATGATGTTCCTGACTTTCTGATGTATAGACCTATAGCATTCTTTTAATAAAGTAAGGCCTTGCGTGTTCCTGCGAATACAAAAGCCCGCAAAACAGCCTGTGTAGGAGGGGTTTGCTAATCGCAGCTGTTAGGTATGTCCTTGCATAGTAAAATTTTATGGGCTGGCAGCAGATGGGTCGAGTTGAACAGGGCTCAGAAGCATCAACTGTGACAGTGAAATAACTACCGTAGAGTTTTTTGCTGGTCCTGCTTGAACTAAATTAGTCTATTATTGAACTATTATTATGAAACTGCAAAGCATGGTTACGTTTTGTAATTACACAGATGGTAAGCCCAGGTTACAAATTCACAAAATGCCAAACAGGATGTAAATATAGGGCTATTGTGGCCATCGTTATCCTACGTAGTTCCGTAACATCTATGGTGAAATAACTTGCGGGCTTTTCGATAATTGATTCCTAATTTTTCCGTTTTGGTGGTATCGTAGCGTTATATAGGTTTTTCATAAACTTTAAAAACAGGCCTATATTCGCTGGACACATCTCCGACGGTGCGCATCTAATGCCAGAACGCTAGAGAATCCACAACCTTATACATAATCGCATACGAAACGCTTGCAATAAATTGATTATGCTATACTAAATAACGGTTGAACTGTATAAGTGTTATGTCGAACGTATATTCAACTTTGCTTTATCAGCGCAAAGTAAAGCAATTGTGTCCCGAATAGTCCGCTTGATATAAACTAAGACAAATCATAATAACGGCAGTGGGCCGATCGGTTAACTGCTTCCCGTGTTCGTGTATTTAGTACGCGTAATTACATATGCACAACGCCATGTGGCGGACCTGGGGAAGATAAGACGTGCTGAGCTCAATTTGCGTTGAATTGAATGAGGAACTCTGTTTCCTCGGACCTCCGTCGAAACTCAAGCGTTACTTTCTTCCGCTTGAGCAAACACAGACGGTCAGACATGCCTAGACACGCTTACTTCGAGACCTAGGAATGACACACAACAACATCCAGGACAGAAACGAGCAACGAACAAGCAAGCGAAAACACCAATTCAAAGTAACGCTTTTTTCTTACGATGTGCGTTTGTCACTGCACAAACCGCAATACTCTAACCGTGACAAGGAGTAGCAGTCGACAATGCGTTGGATTTTACCAGCTAGCAAGTTTTCCGTAAGTTTCCTAGTAAGCATTGTAGGGGTGACAGACAAAGAAGAAATTGTGGGAACAGCCAGTGTGTTGTTGTTACCCCAAGGAAACGAGATAAGTTCGTTTGTTTTCTGTATGGCATAGCTAATTAATCGACCTCTACTATTACAGATGGGAGCACGCTGGTCCCGCCGATGGTTCAGTTCAAAACAACAGGGATCTACACATGACTTCTATGGCAATTAACTCAAGGTATCACAAAAATGGAAGAGGTATGTATACACGTTCTGAGAAATCAGCATGCAAAAGCTAGGTCTGTACATGAAACCTGGAAACGTAACTAATCTTTGTGTTCTCTGCAAAAAACACTTAAAACTATTTTGTTTGATAAATGCTCATTGAATCATGCCACTATCTGTTATCGCACTAGGCTTCAGCACATTTTATCTCACATTGTAGTTACAGAATGTTGTCTCTGATTTAAGTAGCCTTGAATCTGCCAGCCTCGTTAGCCCACTGGGTTGTTCGTACCCTGAACGTGTCTTCTGTTGTTACCGAATTCCGCCCCACGGCATACAACACGTGCAGATAAATATGACCACCGTGATAATAACAACAACATGAAAAAACAGATTGAATATAGACGCGGCGTTGTTTCTATAGCCCTTTCCATTCCAGTATAGATAAGCGTCTCGACTTATGAGGCTGTAGCCAAGGGAGCATGATCCGACTGTAATATACGGGTCATCTGGATAGTCATAGCCTTCACAATTCACTTCCATCTGGCCGAAAACTACGCCGTCGGGAAGCGCTGCTTTGCATTCCCAATTGTTTCCATTCCCGTCCCATCCGCGATTGTAACATTGGACGCTCTTTGGAGTCCGCCAACAGCCCGAGAAGCATCTGAGCTGAGGCACCGGTGGTGTTCGTCGTGACGTTGTATAGACTCCTTCGTATAAAGTGATCACCTGCAAATCTCGCTCTAGAATTCGTTTCAGCTGCCACTGTGCTCTATTCGATGTCAACCCGGCCAGTAAAATTACCAGTACGCTTGCCCCTGGCTTCCATCCCATTGCTATCACTAGTTGGACAGGAAATTTACGTTGGAAGATACGCCGAAGGGTGTCGAAAAATACAATTGAACACTCATACGCACTCTAGTTAAAATTATCCATATCAAATACGTTCATCCATCGAAGGATTTAACTTCGTCAAAGTAATCTAGACGCGCCTCAATGGTTACGTTTTTTCGTTTGAGCAGTATAGGCAGGATAGGTTTTGATGCGTAGAGTCACTATAAATTTGTCTGGAAAACATCCGTTTCGGTGGAAAACTACAATGATGGGTGAGCGGAGCCGTCGTAGACTTTGCATTTTGTGCCGCACCTAGAACCTCTATGACTCTAGCATAATCAAATCACAAAATAGCCCTCGTGCATCATTTACAAACTGCTTTGTTGTTTATAATCATAAGGCTTCAATATTCCGTACTAGCAGCTTCGTATCTCGTTGAGTCGTGTAGAAAATTGTTTATATTATTTTTATGTGTAGCAAGTTTCTGCGTTGCATCGGTGTATCGCGCCCACATCGCTCATAACTCCTCTCAATATTATCAACTTGTTTTAACTAAAGGTATGCATCAGCTGGATTGGTCCCGCCACATATCCTGTTAAACAAGGACAGTATGTTCAAATGATAAATTTTACAATTTACTTAAAAAAAAATCAAATTGTTGTTGATACATGGTCGCTACGGCTAAAGCATATAATCTATTGGTAATAATTTAAATGAAACCCTTAAAGGTTTCGTAGGCATCTTTGGTCCAGGAGAAGTCCTTGCAGGCGTTCGTGTAGCGTATGTGTCTAGAAAGCGAATTAGATGCCTGCTAACTTCGATGCAATAAGTAATATAGTGTGTACAGCAGAAAAACAATCGTAACGACCTCATAGAAAGCAGACATAAACTCAGATCAACTAACAACGAGATTATTAAATACTATAGCTTATGCAGAACAGTGTTTTATCATGAATTAATTCACTTCAGTTTGATAGTTCTGAATCAAGGAAGAATAAAATCAATCGTATCTCTAAGCGTATGTACAGCCAACACAGGGTCCGTATTACAAGGAGTTCATAGAGATTACCATAGTTGTATTCCAAAAGTCCTATGTATGCATGGAACTATTACAAGCTGTAAATAAACGTATAGAAGAAGCGTCACACACTTCAAATGTGACGTGATATTTAATTAAGTTGAAATATAGGATAATATTAAATGCTTGTCGCCTCTTCTTCGACCGCATCACAGCCTGGAAGATATTATCGGGTCAGGTAAGGTTCTGTTAATGCGCCACCTATGTCCAGAACGACGAAGTTCACAAAACCTTGGCTAAGAACGGCATTAGATTCGGTCGACACACTGCTCTTAACGCCGAAAAGCAAATAAAAAGTCGTCCCCGCGACCCCAGTTAAAGGGGGCACGTGTACTAGCACTACTCGGACCCTGTGAGGCATTTGCAATAACTGAAAAGCCTTCGTTTGGGGTCAGTTTAACGAAATGTTGATAATTTATTGTTCGCTACGTTGCTAGGTGCTCGACATTGCTTGTTCATATTGACAAAATGAGGGTATGCAACTCTGCTAACGCGATGAGCTCTGATCGTACCGCTGACGACATTTGTTAAGTCGATAGACCAATGTGCCTATGCTTGTCGACTGCCATCGCCTCTTCACAGTACTGTATTTTTTATAATAAACACACCAATACGCTAATCATCTGCGAACAACGATAACTTGAAGTTCTCATATGCGGAAAATTTTCTGGCACTTCAAAGTCTATATATGAGATACCTGTACGGAGAACTTAACTATTATAAGGTATTAGATAGGCGCGATCAAGGGAGTGAAGTCTAAACGGCTCTATTGCCTTCAAAATATGTCCGAAATTCAAATTTATATGTACTGAGCCAATGTAGAGCTACTCCAAATTTAGCTCAGTTATTCTGAATGGCGGAAACATTTGCAACGTACAATGTAAGCGCTCTACCCCGTAATACCACAACAAAACGGATAACAACTGAAGACGCTTGTTGAGAAAAATCCGCTTGTTAGCATATATTAAAACATCGCCATCTGTAAGATATATTGTTTTCTTGGAATAATCTTGGTTCTTGTACTATTAGGAGAACTGCGTTCATAGCATCAAAACGATGTTGGCATTAGGCAACCTATAAATTCTCATCAAATGTGCTGCCTCTACAACCGCTATGGTAGAAAACTAGGTTGAATTAAATGACACGTGTTGTCAGTGATACAGATTACCTTTTATATTAATGGTTTTATACAATTTTTTCAGGGGCACCTCTTGTTTTTTTTGCTCTCATGATTAGGTGACTGCATTAACTATAAGCAGCCCGTCCTCAAGGATTTTCGACTTCGGCACGCGTCCTCGATTAGCAAATCGAGTTACTAGAATCCCGGGGAGCGAAAACATATTGGCCGAACGCTGCGTATTTAGTGTAGATCTAGTAAGATTCTACAAACCAAAATAACTATACCAAGTTTATTTTGTTGACTTTATTACCTTTGAGGAGAGTCGTAGTATCTACCTGCGTGTGTGTACGCGAGGGCTTCGTACAAAAATGCATACGTAGCGCTTATTTCTCAGATGGGATACTTTGAAGCTCTTTGCATCCGTTTTCTAAGTCAGTTCATATTATTCAAGGCAAAGCCTTTTCCGGTATTTTGGTCGAGCCATCTAGTCCACGCCACACCCGTGCCTGCACCAAGTGGCTACTCCGTGTGTTGCCTATACGTTTCTTCATTTAGGCAGTCTTCAAACGGAAGACACTCACGTTTCATTACATGCAGGCAAGGATATTCCTGAAGGAACTGCAGCAGCGAATGGAAAAAGAGACCTTATGAATCCTTCGCATGTCTCATCGTAGATGTGCGTGTGCATAACAGCAAAAAGAAAAGCTTACTTCTACGTGCAATGGCCCCTTCCCACGCAAGAGCATGCCCTCTTGTTCCGACTTTGTCCTACGGGGATCTAGCAGGACGTTCTTTGTGATAACTAACCCCGGTTTGCCCTTACGTCCTGCTCGAGTTATCTAGAGCACGCTTACCCACATCCTACCTAAGTCCAAGTCAACCCTTTGGAGCCTGAGTTGTTGGCCTAGTCTTTTTTGTCTTCTAAAGAATGTCAGCATAGAACTAGAAAAGAAGAGGCGATAGCTGCGTTTGAATAGGGCTTTTGCCATACGAGAGACGATGGACTCCGTGTCGCGAACCTCGTGCAGTTGTTTGTCGGCCAGGTTTGACCTCGTTATCCTCGACCTCGTGTAATATTCATCCGTTTGCTGAAAAACAGCAGATGTTAAGCTCACACTGTCTCTGATTTTTTTGAATATAGGTGAGCAGTACCATCCAGCCACAATCCCTTTAGCTACACTTTTTGGCAGTTTGTCGCTTTCCATGGTGGCGCCACGAATACGAGGTTGCCGCAGCCTCGCATCACTTTTTTAACATCTTTGAGGTAGAAGAGAGTACTGAAATGTATATAGAAGCACAACCCTACTTTAACCAGAGATCAGTTTGTTGGCACCTTGGTCCTCCTAAAAAGAAATTTCCAGGAAGGTTTATTTTCCGGTGCCAAAATCGAGGCCTTCCAGAAGATAGAACATCCGTTCAGCTAGCGTATTTTCAACTGACATCTTGATGATGTGCAGATGGGCGCCTGACAGCGAAACATATTCACCCAACAAAGCACACACACAGTATATGAGGGACAATCACCATGGGATGCTTGACTATTTCATCCTAAAGCGTTCTAGGATGAAATAGTCTGGTCTTCTCTTTGTCGTGGTTTCCGTTGAGGCTTTTTCTTGAACAGAGGTTGATTCGGCAGAAAAAGAAGTCTTTTTACAGGTGAGAATAATGCTTCGGTCACCTTGAAATTCTCGAGCCTCGTGTTAATGGCAAAAGCACCATCAGGCCAACACGATATACACAGTTAACAGTGGGGCTCTAATGGACCTTTGTATGCCAGCGAACGGACATATAGACACAAGCAGTCATAACAAAAAAAACACCTGCACCTTTGAGACTGTCTTAACACTTTTTTACTCAGTAGAATGAGACTAAGTCTAAACCTCCATACAATACCCATGGCTTGAAATCCTTGACGGAACTCTTGTCCGACATTCTAAAATATTTGACTTGACTTGAAAGTTGCTAGTTTGGTATTATAAAAAGTAAACAAATAATAAGGAAAACATTAAGGAATCTTTCTTTGGCATTAACAAAATATGCGACTCGACTGCTTCACTTATTAGCCACGCTTCATTTAGGTAGAACTTACCAAATTGAAGTCAAAAGCACACTTGTTTATGCACAGTTTGTGAAATTTATATTAAATTAATGTACATAATTATCTATGTAGTCTAAAATTACATATAAAAAAAAGGGCGGATTTTTCGCGAAAATTCGGATGTGTATCAGTAGTGAATATTAAAAAACTTATTTGAATCTTTGGGCTATAAGTTAGTCTAGTGTTATATGAAAGGAACTGTACACTTCTAACTTGCCCAAGAAAACTATCGAAAATATCAACAACTTATTCTCGTTTTTGACCTGATTCCGTTTTTGAAAGACGATTAGATCTATGACATACAGCGCGTGTGAGCCTCGTACGTCGGCGTAAAGTACGTAGATTCATCATAGAAAAAGATATGGGAGCTCTGTCTAAATCTTCACCTTGCACTTATACTATCGAGCATTTTGTAAGCATTAGTAGATATAAACACTATGATATAGCAGTTTGTTTACACAGAGACGTCGCCTCTTATCTAGGTATTTTATTCTCAGTCGTTTATACTTTTAGCGTGTTGCGTAATTTTTTTTATCAGCGCAGAAAGCCCATAGCTACGGTCATCGATGCTAGAAAACGGACTACAATATTGGATATTATCAGGTTTACTTAATTCCGCAGGCACCGCAACAGAGGACACCGTAAAGCCATGACGGTATTCGATTTGCTAAAATAAAAGGTATTATTTCGCCCTACAGCGAAATTAAGTTATGGGTATACTTCCAGTTACAGCTTGAATGTGCAGACTTTTTCACAGCCTTATAAATATTTCCATTGGTAAAACTGTTGCTGAACATTATGTCTCTCACTCTATCGTTCAAAGGTTTTTCCAAGGGAATTATTTAAGAGAACGATCTGGAGCCCTACATAAGCAAGCAATTATGTCCTATACCGCCATTTTCAACGTGAAAAAAAAATGGACCACGTGCGGGAGTGCAATACTCGCCTGGGAAAACGTCGAGTGACTTAGTCGGCCCGACTAAATATGTATATGCGCATATAAGCTTTGCTAACGCGCTTCCATTGATGGTCATCGCTCAAATGCCTAGTCATCGGCGTCAGGGACCTTAGAGATGCATCATGATGCCGATTTTTCGATTGACTGAACGATTATAGTTAGAAGAAACTGTTGAGAGCGGTCACAATAGGATGGTTTAATCTGTTTACGTATATCCTATAACACCGATTTTTGAAAGGAGAATTAATTGACGAGTATTTGCCAAACGATATTGGAGTATGTGTTGCGGAGAAAAAGTGCTAGAATGAAACAAAGAGCTTTAAACATGTCTGGCTGAAGGCTTGCACCCTACACTTGTGTGTAGTCATTTAAATAAATTTATATCACCTCTAATTGTTGACTCTGCTTGGCTGACGAGGAATAATTCAGGAATCGAAATAGTACGTACAAGTCGGGAAATGAAGCATAATCAAGTACGCTGCAGAGGTCCTCATAATTGTTCTTTCAAACCCGTAAGGATCCTGTACTTGTAGGTTAGCCATTATCTTAGTTATTGTTATTACGTTACATAGGGCGATGAGGGTTCTTTAACATAGTTACAATGTTTTTTTGCTGCTAGCTCGTACTCGTTGTCTCCGTATCCGTACGTTTTCAATCATGATACAGCTAAGCTAAACTATCCTATTTGCCGCGGAACGGATTGTTAACCTCTAGATTACCTCGAACTAGCCGTAGGTGTTAAACGTACCATCATATCGTTCTGAGTTTTTCTTTGACCTAACACAAATTTTTGTTCAACTAAGCAGAACTCATTTAGTGTGATCATGTAAAAATCCTTCTCGAAATTGTAATTGGTCATCGAATTAAGCCAAAAAGTCCATGTACGCGGGTCAACATCATGATACTAGGGAAGATATATAGAGCGCCGTCGAGCCGCCGTGGCGCGTTAGCCACTTGCATGGTTAACGTTCTACATAGCCGATGGAACGGATCTCCAGCTGGAAAACTATTGTTGCCTTTATGACGCATACGTTTTTCTTTTTGAAGAATCATCTCGGAAGCGGGGGCCGTAGAAGGTTAACTGGACCTTCCGGTTTGTGCTTCCAATGCAAGGACAGAAGGGTTAGATGCCGCGCATGAGTTTATCGGTTCTTACTACATCCGGCACAGGGAGAACTTATGTGTGCGTGTCAGAAGCTTGTTTATGTATAAGCATTGCGGCAGGGTTTGGCGTTTAACTGTCCACCGGGCTGCAACTTGGACAATGAGGGGTGTCGTGATGGGTATATGGCCACGAATGACTAGAAATAATAATATAATTCGGTCATAATTCAGATATTACAATGCAGTTATAATTACAGATCGTGAGGGCTTCTTATCAAGATCAATGCATCGCAGCATTAAACTTTCTCAAAATATTTACCCATGGGCATTGAGGCTTAAATTCTACCACTAGGACTTATTAAAAGAAAATCAAGTTAATAAGAAGAAAGACGTTTCGTTTTATCGGAAGCAATGTTTAGATTTGCAGAGCGCATTAACGGGATACATGTTACTCTTTAACCACTTTCTAATGAATCTGAAAATCGTGTTAAGGCAGAAAATCGAAAAGCGCATTATTTTATTACTCTAAACTTTGGCTTGCTCTAGCTAAACATCCCTACTGGCACGTAGTTAGCTTATGACCCATGTATGATTTGACAATTAAACAGCGAGTAGCAGTTGTTCGAAGAATTCGGATTGCAAAACCACGACTTCGGTAATGAGTAAGAAGAATGAACATGGTCGGGTTAGGTCATCATGGGACCATAGAACATCGGCTGAAGCGTCCTATACGGAACGCTCTACAACCGAAACCAGTTATCCCATTAACTAGAAGAATAGTTTTATAAGTGCTGACATGTATTCCTGAAAAAGCAAACCCTTTTGGATTAGTTTCCACGTGTATGTTTTAGAAGTTTCTAATATACAGTGAGCGGGTTTAAGTTGAGTGTTGATAAATGCTAAAACATTGGCGCTTAAAGTAGCACAAAAACAAAGAGTTGCAAAGTTGCTGTTAGAGCTTTTAAAGTTGAGCGGAAAATGAAGAAAAACAAATGAAGTCACACCCATTTGCACGAAAACATCTCGTCTGCGCAGGGCGTAACAATTCAGTTCTGTGACTTTTCCAACAGAGATCCCGATAAACACATGATGTTTCAGATCCCTGGCTGGTAGCAGCTAGATGGACAGATGACTGCTTTACCGGAAACAAGATTTACATAGCCGAGCTATAAACGCTTGAATTCTAAATGCGACTGTAAATCAACAGTTTTTATATTTAACAGCTCGAATCTTTGCGAGTTTTATAAACAGATGTGCTGGATTGGCTACGATAACAACTGATACGTTCCTGTCATAGTACGCAGGCAGATGCTTTCTGTTAACGCCATGGCTGAGAGACTTCCTCACCACTCCGTGCTTAGAGTGGATGCTAAAATGAATTTGCTGGATTTTTTATCACGCAGATCAGCTAGCGGCGCTTGTTTTTATTCATCTACTAACAGACAATCTTCACTCCGTGTGTAAAGGTGCGTTTGAAAAGAGAGACGTTGACTTGTTTTGTAGCTCGAAAATGCTTCCGTTACGGTGAACATCGAACCTGTAGCCCGCACTCATGGCTAGCTGATGCAATATAGCAAAGACCACGTCATACAGATCCTTTTTCAGAAAAGTAAGGCTGCCAGGAAGAATGTTCATTGGCTATAGGATGTAGAACGTTCGCGAATTGATTTAGTAACGGACGGAAGACCACATACCTTTTGCTGAGATGAAGAACCAGTTCGAAGAAGCCACACGAAACTCCACGAATACTACATTCAGTGACATGACATTACTCAGAGTCAACCAGGATCCTTTTATTTGACCTTAAAAATAACACTGCTCCTATTTGAACGCCTGTTCTTCGTGTCCATTTATGCCATCCATGGTATTCGTCTGGGCAATTACTATACCTCTTCCATAACACCAGCAATGACAGCAGCTACATACGCACGCGATGCATAGGACGATTCAAATCGCTAACGGACAAATCATTCGGAGACATTAGCCTCTATTGGCTATAGACAGACTCCTAAACGTGATAGCAATTGGCGTGTTTTCCTCCTAAAGCTTGAAGCAACACAGCGTATTTACAACGAGACACGTTGCCTCATTTAAGCTAGTTTGAGATTATTGCTTTATTCATTTATTGATATCATTGAACACGAGTATTAGCTCCAATACAGGCACAAATAAAAAGCAAAGTATGTATAATTTCAAACCCATTTTATAGAGCTTTGACATATGTACCTCACATGTGTCCACAGATGAAGACAACGAGACGTAATGCATTTTCGAAAAAATGTATAAGGAAAATTGGTAAGTAAGAGCTTGTAGACTCAAAAAATTCGAGATCTTAAACGCTCTGCGCAGTTTATGTTCCGCTTTTTCCTCTAGCTAAATTCACGCCCTACGAAGAAAGGCAAGAAACTCTCACTTAGCATGATAAATCCGCTCCGTTGTCCTTGCCGAAAGATTACTTTGAGCAATTTCACTAGGAAAAGAGAACCTATTAGAAACCCTCGTAATACACCTATAAAATTGGGCGAATCATTGATCTAAATTACATATTTTGATTTATGATGGCACGCGTCGCTGTTAGGCGTTGCATCGAACAGCTGGCTCTCTATACGGAACAACGTGTCTACGCAATGTGTTGTAAAAAAGTCTATATTCCATGGGAGAAATATAAACTGATATGTACCAGTCCATAAATGCAATGCCTAGATAGCCGTATCGTCACACTTAAGTATAAGTTGCGGTATCTGATTTGGTTATTGGCGTCGGCGGCCTAACCCTCGTGGGTGGTCGAAAGCTTGCAGGAGATAACGAATGCTATATTATTTTCATTTTTAACAAAAAAAAAAACAGTGTTTTTTGACCTATCTTCGGTTTGCACTTTCTCATAGCATTTCGACTTTGGACTGTTTTGAGTACTAAAGGGAAGCCATGAAGCATGCGCGCTAGGTCTTGTAACCGCGAAACCTCCGTAGGCCCCTCCGATCTTGCTGGTAGCAATTTCTCCATCTTCATCTATTAATTGAAGCTGCCTTCTGATTCAACCAGACGTATGCTAAATCAGCTTACGATAACGGTCGTGCAAACGCTCCAGCAATCAGCGGCTTTAAATTAGTTTGTTTGAAAAAATGCTGTCACCGTTACCGCAATATTATCGCATAGTCTCGCATTAACACTGGCTAAGGAGCTTCTCTGAATGGCACAAAGCCACATGCGTCCAGACGTCCCAGTGGGTCACAGAAGCGGAACGCCAGAGTTCACGTACGTAAAAAACGTCGTTGTCCGCGAAAATGATAGGCTCACTCTGGCGACGAACGAACACAATGTCAATGACTGGGCGTCGTACTGTTAGTCAGTAGTAATTTCCGTACCGTTTTTTGACGTTTGTTTAGTCGCTTCTAATTCAACAAAGGTGAAGGTCATCCCGTTTCGAAGAGAAGCAACAGCACTTCTACAGTTATTTAGGGTTCGAGTTCATCGCCCTGAGACAACGCAATACATGATAGCTTTGCTCGATTTACGAACCTGCCTACCCATTTAGGTTGGTCTAGGTCCGCCATAGATGACGCATGCTACAGTTGGTTAATACAGCTGGAGCGCAATAGCTAAATCAGTAATTTAGTAGTGGATCGGAGGAAGGGTGCTAATGTAACAAAAATTCAAAACGAAAAAACCACAAATGAAAATGTAAAGGAATTTAGAAGAGTAAACGAAAATCCGAATTGTCCTAAAAATAGCTATGTCCTAAAGCAATAACTTCAAGACGCCAAGGTAAAATTTGGCGCATCTAAATCGACCAAACAACATGAAGCGCACAAGAAAAAAGGAGGGATCCAACAGGGGCTGGAGAAAACGTATTCCAAGATATTCTATCATTTGTATCAACAAACTAGCAAGACAAGGTGCATACATAGCCGAAGTTAACTAAAAATATATGTCATTGTAAATTGGCTTATAGGTTAAACAGTTCTGATCACTACAGGCTAGAGAGAAGAAAATGAATCTACTAACGTTATGCAGAGGTTCGTGCCCGCTGAAAACAGAAAACAAAATGGCCCAACATCTATCGCAGTGGTGAGAGGAGACGGAAATAAAATTTCCCGGCAATAAAGGATCGAGGCTGTATCATGATCGTGTTAAATCAATGTCTACAATATATTTTTTTCACAGATACATGAAGAATAAAGATAAAGTATTGTGGTTGATATAAACCAATACGTTACATTGAGCATCACATAACGAAACCAGAATCTTACGATAATAAAAAACCCACACACACACAAGCATGATACGATGAACCGTTTGGACCTAGTCACGACATAATAAATTGGTACAGGTGATTCCAGTTTTCTCCTATGGGTAAACAGAGAGCGAACGTACTTCACCTACGACTAAAGCAAGCCTCTCACACCACTGCCACGCGATTCCTTTAGTTAAATCGAATATGTTAAAATAGTATATGCGTTACCTTTGACTCTGCTTGAAGCAGTTATTTATAAACTCGTTCCTAAAATCGAGGCTATATCAAAGTTTCAAAACTAAACGCGTAGTGGTATTTGTGCGTACTTTTTCAAGAAATTCTATGCCATGGCGCTAATGCTTAATTTACCTGTATGCACGTACGTTCATAACCGATTCTACTGACTGTCGATGGACTCACACGAAGATGGATACGTCTCTATAGTAATTACAAACGCAACAATTAATCCATATATATATATATATATATATATATATATATATATATATATATATACAATGTATACCGGACTAACAAGAACGACAACTTCACATCGCTCGTAAATAGATCCGTCTCAAATCTATGGTTGTATACAATATAGCGAATTACGTTGATCAGCATCTCGCGAAAAGGGAAACGTAATCTTTGCCCTGTTTTTGTTTTCGTTAGAGTGTGCCAGACATGGAGTCGGGCAAATATAAATAATGCTAGTTCTTACAAGCCAAACATTATATAGGGATTAAAAAGGTACGCAGCTATAGAAAGATTATGATATAACTATTGATACTAATACTTGTCTGCTCAAGTTCCTATCACTGAAAGCCCTGAGTGGATCTCAATTATAAATCTCAACTGATCGAAAGTTACATTTGGCAAGCTTCTGATACCTCAATGAGATTGAATTGAAATATTTCATTAAATCATCGAATTCTATGTCCCTCTTCGTGCAAGAAGTCAGTCGTCTCTGATTCAGATCTAGTCAATAGTGTTATATCTGCTACCCGCTGTCAGATTTCGTTATTAACTTATTGTTTATCATGTTAGTTTAAAGGGAATGTAACTGTTTATATTACAGAAAACCCACCTATGCATGCTATAGTCGAATCGATGGGAAGTAACTTTTCAAAGACAAGAAATACCCCACAAGATATAAATTGCACCACTTGTATTCGCCTGAATAACGTCCTTTTCCTTGCGTTTTATAGCTGGTTCTCATTGATTGTCTAAATGGACAGCAACACAAGGCCTATTCTTGTAAAATCCTGCAAGTGAGCAATGTTCATTGATCCTAACAAGGTCTCACCTACGTGTCAGTGTTCATCCATCAATCGCAGTTCGTTCGCAGTCTTCTTCGTTAACTCCACAGTCATCTAAACAAACGGCTAAAGCGGCACACCTATGCTTAAATTACACAAATCGACTGAATAAACCCAGCTCCAACTTACTAATAAAGTACAAAGATATCCAGAGCTGTGCCCTGGTGTAAGTAACTTTAATCCGATTGACAAGAGGAACGTTTTCATTGTAACCGTTATTACGAAAAAACATGTTTCAGAAAACTGATAACTGGATTTCTTATCAATTTAGCGACATTAGAGAAACCACGGAAAAGCTTGAAAACAGCTCCGCGTTTGACGCCGAGCATAATTCATTCTGGGCCTTATCCGAAAATCACTACTCAACCCAGAAAGGTGGGGTGAAAAAAATTCAAGGACGTCAGGAATAACACTAAATTGTTATCGATTACATCAGTCATTCAAGCATTAAAAAGTTCGAATAATAACAATGATACTAATATTGAAATACATCTCACCTAAATTTGTCTAGTTGTGTATCCAGTCGGAGAACTAAGTTAAGTTGTAACGGTAGCAATACGCCCCAACTACAGGACGCAATATAATCGTGCTTCTTTTTGCCCTCCGTTTAGTTCTGCACGTGCTTTTTTCCAAAGTCTCAAAGTTTAAAAAAATAAACAACGAAAATATATTGTGTGTTTGTCTTTGGCTTACGGTGCAGACCGGCGCTGGCCTGATAGCCGGATTCTCCGGACGCTAATAAAGGTCGACTGCATTTCGCATATATCAGGTCACGAAAGAGACGAAAACAAAATTAAATCGAGCAGTGCAGGAAGGGCAAATGACTAGACTCGTTGGATTATATAGAACTTAAAAACGTACATAACCTGTTAAAGTACACAGAGCAAAGATTCTATACTGAATGAAAAACTTTTTTATTTTACCGTAGTATACAATGTATTACTATAACAGGCTACGTACAAAAGCTGTCATTCAGTAATTTCATGAAACACTTGCTCGCCCTACTGTTGTACACGCAGGTGCGCTGAGGATAAAAGTTAAAAAAAAAAAAAAAAAAAAAGGTAGCCAGGTACAATTAATCCGAATAGCTTTGAACGTGAAGAAGAGTGTTCATAGTAGATCAATAGTACAATGAGCGAATACTTTTTAAAGCCATTGTTATATTAACAAGTCTCTTACACGTGATGCTAGCATTTATGTAGCTTTATAGATGACTTTCTCAAATGTTAAGAGTTTCTCACGAGCTTACCCCTCATAGGTGCTGCTGTTTTGGATTCAAAACCACATATGAAGACCCTCGTTTAGACTTGACTCATAGCCGCAGAAACTATAAATCAGCAACCAGCTGAGATTAGTGATAGCGGATGCGAAATGCATGAGATCTGGGATGCAAATTCGGAGCACCATGGTCCCTTCTTCTAGACTGGTCTAGGAAGGCTTCTTCTTGATCCACAACGGCATTAATACATACATGTTTGCAGCTATCGTAAAAAGTTCTCCTTATTTGGAAAACAGCACCAGTTGCTGGCTTGCCAATGTATCTATTGGCCTAGTTTCGTTGTTTCTTGAAATTTGCAAATCTACTGTTATTTATATATTATTGTTTTTTTTTTTTTCTATGGAATGGAATAGCGCGACTCGTTTTCTTGGATTAACTCTAGCTCTGTACCTCATGTCGAACGCATTGAAAGGGGTGTCTGTCCAGGGAACTTCCGCCAGTGATCTTTTCCGTTCCACCCTCACCTCATGTTACATCTTTAGGAAAGTGTAACATTTGTCGATCTTCCTTTAGTAGAGCACCGTACCTAGACGATATCAGATACTTCAAACTGTGACTAAACGCGTCAGAATCAAACAAACAACAAAACAGAAACAAACAAAACGATCCGTTTCTCAGTAAACGAAATGTAATGCTAATTACTTATCCACCCCCTGCGCGATCATGCAAGAGATAAATATTTCTGTATTTCATGCTGTCTTAAATTCTTTTTGTACACATAATGGCACGGTTTAATGTTTAAAAAACGTATATCCTCGGTTTTAGCTTCACTTTATGACACACTTTGCATAATTAACTTGCAATATGGGCCGAATCTTCCTTTCCTAAATCACGGCGTCCTTGGGGGTGTTGCCTGCCACAACAATGTCTTAGGAAAACTGCTGATTAATTCGTTTTTTTTTTCCGATAGGCAAGATGATGTCGGTACCATTTCGAATTTCCGGTGACAACTTTGTTGCGAGAAGCGATCTTGCCATTGACGCCATATATATGCTTATGAAATATTAGAAGCTCAACGGTCCATAGCGTCAATGCTGACCTAACTGCTGCTCGCTTCAAAACAGAATCAACGATGAGTTCTGCATTCATTGGCCAATGGAAGTTAACTGACAGTGAAAACTTCGATAATTTCTTAAGGGAACTTGGAGTGAATTTTATGTTGCGCAAGTTTGCGGAGACAGCCACCCCTGTCGTGACGATTAGTAAAGATGGCGACAGATGGACTATAAAGACAGTCACAACGTTGAAGACAACTGTAATTACGTTCAAAATAGGCGAAATATTTATGGAAAAACGCCTTGATGGACAAGAAGTACGGTCGATGGTTTACCTCGATGGTGATAAAATGACTCAGAAACAATTCGCTGATGCAGCTAAAGACCTTAAAGAGGTAAATATCACCCGCTGGGTTGAGGGTGACAAAATGATGGTGAAAGCTGTAGTTTCCGATGTCTCATGCTTAAGGACATATACAAAATGTTCAACTGGTCATTGATGGCTTCGAAGCGTGCAGGCCGCCGCGAAGCGTGCAGGCCGCCGGTACGTGAAGTCAGTACCTACAAGGGGTCGTGATGAAAGACAACGGCCAACAGCAGTGAACAAACTTTGACGCATCATAGCTAGAGACGTGTATAATACGGTTGTGCATAATCTGTCTTAGCAACATGAAGTAAACTAATGCTCTTACCCCCCTAATATTTCTCATTTTTGTTATGCCATATTTCTAAACTTGGTCTGAGCTTGGGTTTTGCTACCCAGACCATTTCCTTATCTCGGTTTCACTCCAAAGACGCATGGAACGGGAGTATAGTTACTTTCCAGTTGAGTTTCTGTGTAAATTGCTTTGGAAATATATGAGCCAAATATAAAGGTGCAGAAAAGCATATCCTTAGAAGTCGATAAAAGGCTTATGAAAAGATTAGCCAAAGACCCCTACAGAAACCTCGTCGTATTCGCAACACAGCGAATGCCGATTGAGTTTAGCAGTTCCCAATGAAATTTTTTCCGTTAAAACAGCAGTATATACTTTACGAAAGGATGAGGTTAAATTACTATTCATCTCCAAACTGTAACGTATCGTGTGCTGTGTTATCTAGTCTTTAGTCAATGGAAGACGACCGTGTTGAAGTTGTTTTTTCTTATCATCTGAGTTAGCGCCAGTTGGCGGAATCAAATGCAATTTTAACAATAAATGGCCCATGAAAACGGCCACAATAATCAAAACTTTTACAATTACGTTAGGCAAAATACGTTTATCGAGAAATCCCTGAATAGGCAAAAAATGGATAAACAATGATTTTTCTTGATGGTAATGAGACGACTTAGCGACAGAACTGAGGAAGATCAACATTAGCTATTCGCTCCCGGTCGATTCGCTACCGGGTCGGAGGTGATAAGCTGATGCTAAGGGCCGTTGGTTCCAATGTTACTAGTCTATGCCCCCTGATAATTGTATGCATTTACGTGCACTCGTGCCTGGAAATTCGTTCATAGCAATCCGGTATATATTTTATTGTAGAAAAAACATTTAATGATCGTGTGATCCTCATAGAGTCCCTTTTTTTTGTACAATTACCGTGTATATGCTACATACATATATGTATATATATATCGAAATCGAAGTAGTAAGTTAATTTTTCGGCTTCATTTTTGTCTTTTCTAGTATTCCATGAATGTTAATTTGTGTTAAATTGTGTACGGAATGCTTGTAGCAACGCGGCATTGTAACAAGTTCACCTTTAACATCTTGCGCACTGACATTATTAACATTTCGACATATTCAGTTGAGTCCTCAAGTAGGGCTGGACGAACTTGCGACAACCGCTAAGGCAACGTACAATAGCACCAAAATGAACGTCTTTAGTATTCCTTCAAGTTCCTATATACGCTAGCAGCTAGAAAATTGTACGACGACACCAAGCGATAAAAACATGGCGTCTATTACGCGGGATATTTTTCAAATTATTTCGATCTTAGATTATTTAGTCTTCTCATCGAGTAGTGCGACATATACAACGTTATTAATAGCGATGCGGTGGCCCGGGTTCGTTGAAGTTATTTCTATAAAATAACTCGCTGGGCGTCTCTTTTCTAATGGAAGGTCAAATGGATGGGCGTTTAGCTAACAGTTGTTGGTGACAATCATAATATGGGCCCAAATATATTTCTAGCTCTTCGTGGATTCCGCAGTCGCGTGTTTATAGGATAACTGAATTAAGTTTTTGGCTAAAAGTTGAGCGAATGAGTTAGAGGATTATCGTATTGTAATTCATGTTATTTTACCTTGTCTGGACTCATTCCGGACAGGAGCCCAATTCCTAGTGGCATCGTTACTTTCTTATTGCCACCCTTAATAATGAAGGTTACGAACGTAAACAGGGCATAATCACACAGTATTGTAAATGTGTAATAGTAACATACTGGCAGAACATGGATGAAATCCTGAAGTAGAACAAAAAAAATTAGCCTGCATTCAGGATGTAAAAGGTATTCTGTTCTGCATATCATATACGGTCCAACGTGAGCTCAACAATCTATCATTTTACAGATGCATTATTCTTAGCTCTGTATTGTATTATATAATAACTTAAGATGGGTCGTACTATATTATTGATGAATATAAAAATAACTTTATATAGCAATGCTGTCAATATCACGTATTCAGTTGCATAGATCCAGTGAACCCTCCGATTCTGCCCTCTGATTTTAAACTTGTACTGATTATTCGAACGTATCGAACTTGGTAGGTTACGTAATTGCAGCCATTAGTTTCTATCTCTGCGAAATACGGAAGTGCAGCGTTAAAATTGAAGTTGTTAAAATGATTATGAAGTATACTTCATTTCATAAGTAAGCTGCACTCATAGGCAAAATATTTTGTAGTTGTTCTCTAGATTTTTTTATGTTGAAACGACATAATCTTTCTTCATTTCATAATCAAACTTATGCCTAGATGCTAGTTTTCAAGTTATAGTTGATAATACAAACTATGTTACAGCGGAACACCTGGGGCAACATCTATATAAATAACGTCACTACTCCACGTTCAAATATGCAGAATACTCCGAAAAACGTAGGTAGATAGCTAAAAGTAAAACATAAATAAATAGGTAGAGTGGAAAGCGTAAAAGCTAAATAAGAACAGTAGACAGATATGTATTGGTGTGTTACGTTGGGCATCGAATAATCTTTGGTAGCAGCGACAGGTCATTGTTGAGGGCAGCTGAGACGCTTAGCAACTAGTTCTGAAAATAAATTGATAGAAAATAATAACACTTTATGGTACGGAAATGATGCCTCTGCTTACCATATTACAGTCGGAAAAAAATTAGCCATTAGACGCTTCGTTTTGAAGCATCTTCTCCTCAACTTGTCCACTCTATGCTATCCGTGAAAATAACATAAAAGGGGCAAAACAGTTCAGTCATTAAGCGCAAGACCACTTTTTTCCACTTGGACTTCCGCTGCACACGTTTTAAGGACTAACGTTATGTACAGCCCCAACGAACTATTTGACGTTTTGAGCATTCGGTGGCTATATTAGAGCAATTAGAAAAACTTAAATCCTCTTAGGTAGTGTCCATGCCACAGTAACTTCAACTATAGAAAGAGAATGTGCGTAATATGAATATACAATATTTATGTCTCAGTTTTTCTAACCATGTGTAATTTTTTCCACCTATAATAACATATTCCAAAAATACATGTTACTTGCCGAACAAACAGTGTTAATAAGTACATTTACTTCGGGTATATGCAAGTAAGCGAAATCTGCATGCCGAAGCATTTCCTTTCGCTCTTCCATTAACTTGAAAAGCATTATTCCGTCTCCTCTGTCTCCTATTAGTAATAGTTATATTATTTATAATACTGGTAGCAATTATTTGCTGTTGATGGTCTCTTTAAGATGAATCTGCCTGTTTTCCGCCCCTATCGCGGCGAACTGTTGTTGGTTTCCAAAACGAAAAGCCCCTATTGTGAGAAGTTCCAATGTGCCCTGACAACACAGTCCACTCAATATTAAATGCACCAAGAAGAAACCCCTTAGACTCATCGCTAAGTGGTTGTTGGCGGTCATCATATAGCATAGCATCTTCTGCGAACGGCTAGGGTGCATCATGGCGCAGTGAGACGTGCGGCCCGCGTATCCTATGAGTTCGAAAAAGTAGATAATAAGATGAAGGCTCTGCCGGCCTTTGTCGCCGTCGTCGCTGTTGCCGTAATAGTAGTTGTATACCGCATTCAAGTGGTCATGTTGTAAAACTTCTCTGCTCCCATGTGATGCTATTGCTCGAACATAACAGTCGAGGCCGGGAGCTCATCTTTCAGCTGATCTATCTACGGCAGGTCCAGCAGGCATCTTCTCTGGCCAGAGCCTCGTTTTAGAACCGAGACCAAGCTACGAGCGTAGTCCTAAACAGGTAATAGCTACGTGCAATGACAACAAGAATAATAATAGCAAACCGAAGGGGAAACAAGCAAAGAAGCGACAGTTAAGCCCAGAATTTGTGTTCTTATATAAAGCGATCACTCGCCTAGGATAGATTGGCTGAACAATGTCTAAAATACGAGAGTCGTCTGTAAGAGGATCCGAATAAAATTGAAGCTGTTACACGTTGAAACTTCTGGCTAAATTGTTTCTTTCTGTGACGTATTTCTCCCGTCGGGAAATTGCTTTTCACGGCTGAACTCCCAAAGCTTCTGGACTGCTGAGCATACGATGATGGAATTGAGCGACCAACAACAGGAGTAACAAAATCATGCCCAGAGCGGACTGACTAGCAGTAGCAGAGCTAATAAAATAGAAAGTCGCTTGTGAATCGCTTGTGCCAGTAACCATAGTAGCAATAACATCAATATTTCATTTAAGATGGTATCCATCTAAGGGGCAAAAAAACACACTTTTCGCTACAACGCGAACGAATTGAGCGGATTCGTATGCGATTTCGTAGTGTGGACACAATGCGCAGCTAAGGTTTCGCTAGCTAAATTTACTGGTAATTAATTTACCCTGTGGGAACGTTTCTTCTTTTAGGTGCACCAGTTTGGTGCAATTTCTGACGTGACGTATCCGTGATAGCTCAAAGGGTAACGTATTCGCATGCTAATGTTAAAGACACGTGGCGGTTTAGGTTCGAATCCGGGCGAAGCCACGTTTTGTTTCGTGCTCGGAGCCAGCCGCCTAATGCCGCTGCCGGACGTTAAGGATCGAAACGAAATGGGGCGGAGGGAACACCGACAGTGCAGGTGAAATAGGTATTTAAAATGTTATCGTAGGCGGCATAGCGCCTGAAGGAACTTCTAAACTAAACCAAAAAAACGAGATAATGGGTAACGCTCTTATGGGGTCGGCAAAAACATACTCGCCGAAAGGTGCTCATACTCCTTTGAATACATCAAATAGATATAATAATCGATGGAAACAGCACGTTTTATCTTGCTTTCACGACTTTACACTTCGTCTATAAGTGCAACTCTCGTGCGTAATTTAAAGCAGCGGTCCGAGTTTCCCCAGCCATTGAGTAGGTTCTGAATGTGATTTATACTCGAGCGGTTACAACTGAATCTAACGTAAAGTATTCATTTTAGTCAACTAAAGAGTCATTTTGACGTATCTAGTTTGAAATTAAGTTGTGCAGCCACCACTTTGCCAGAGACTAGTAGGAGGGTTCACGGCTGATTTAAATGATTATTAATTATATAGATTTGTCATAATATGTATAATGAATGGTGAACTCCCCCAGGGGATTCCGTTAAATAAATTTTTAATGTGATACGACTTTAAAAAAGGAGTAAAAATGTAAGGGAGTGCCAACGTGATTTTTGGCCAATGATATGATATGTGTGTAGAAAACCGTTATGCCATGGACCTTTGAGTTCATGTGGTTTTCTGGACAGACTTGTTGAACGTTTTCTATACAGCGGAAGGTAACCTAGAAAGGAAGCTACTGATTTCAAAAATTTGCCAGGTCTCACTGAAGTGGAGAAAAATAATATTAGGTAGTACAAGGTCCTTATAGCGATGTTTGCGCGATATTTTCGGAAGTTCTCACACACGGCTCCATTGCCTTGTGCTTTACAAGCATTAGTCTCTTTGGCAACAAGGCGGGCTGGCAGGAAGTAGAGCACTTTTGGTATTTTATCAGTTATCACAGAGTTTAATCGCTGAATGACGCCAGTAACATGTACGGTCGACTTGGCCCCTGGTCTACCTTTTCCCAAGGCTATGGCGCTTTATCGAATTCGTGAGACCTATTATCCTTATTAAGTTTTCCACAACATTCTGTTATTGAATGTATTCTGTGTATTGGACCCCTCATAATAACCCGGATAAGACAAACTTCTTCGACGTGTGTGTGTGTGTGTGTGTGTATTAAAATACACATTTTCCATTTCGTGACGGTCTTCTTCAAAGTAATATATCGAGATATCGTTGATATTCGGCGCTTTGTCACTGCAACAATTTCTGCTTCTACCGCCGTTACCACAAAGGACTAATTTAATCAGATAGCTGATCGTTGGCAACGTTAGCGGACATTGAAACGTGTCCTTCTCGGAGCAGCGTGGTTGTGAAGATCGTTTCAATAACCCTACTGTCAGAACCGCCTTGACTGATCTCCATATCGGTTCCTATAGACATGAATTCAAATATTGTTGCGGGATTCTATTAGCGTTAATATAAATGAATGGCTCTTGGTTCTGTGGAATCCAGTAGGCATATCGCGAAGCAGACATTTTTGGCTTTTTTTTTTTCTTCTTCTTCTTCTCACATTTTGCAGGAAACCGCCGTCGTCCTTAGAAAGTATTCAGTTTCGACTTGTAAGCAACGTATTTTGTACAGAAAGAAGGAAGTCAAGCAGCTGTAACTTGTCGGCTCGAGTCGAATAGCTGGAATACTATAAAAGACGCTACCTGTTGAGGAGATTGGATTAACTGTAGAAGTCGACTTGAAGAAGGCAATGGTCGCGAAGTAAGGGGCGCGTACGGGGCTAATCAAGTATGATGCGAAGTATCGCACTCGACAAAAGTAGTAAAGCGGTAATAATAATAATCGGATCTGTGTTTTGCCTTAAGCGGACGGATACTTCTGGCAGATTTATATAATGCTATTATACAAACGAATAGGTAACGGCTAACCGCATTGTATACATTAAATAATTGAGATTAATCGTTTTAATGTCAGCATCCAATTTAGTTGTTTCTTAAAAATGTTCGGTTGAGGTAGCCCGATTGCTGCGCCACCTTCGTACAAAGATGACAGTTGTGCTATATACAAAAGTCATAGAAACGAACGAATTTTCAAATACACCACTCAGCCCTGCGTAGTTGTAGAGGCAGAAATTGTAGCTCATTATCTCTAATTGTTTTAGGTGTGATCATGTGGCTGCAGAGAATAGATCTAGAAAAGTTACAAGACTTACATCAGAGCATAAACCTTTCGGTCATGATGTACAGGGTGCGTCTTTATTCGAATTTCTAATGTTGTTTTGCTTCTGTCGGAGCCGAAGCGGGGTCGCCTCCTGCCACGCCGTCATGAGTACCCAAAATACAGCTTTGAATTGGTTCAACTTTCCGTTTGTTCGATGTAGTAGATTATATTTATGGGCCAATAGTTTAAGTTACCTTCCCACCGTTATTAATTACGTCTGACAGCTGTTAGTGATTTCTCTTCTTTTTTTTTCTTGTTCATGCGTTGTCATCCTTTAGCTATTGATACTATTTTCTGTTTCAACAACCCTCTAAAGATCTGTTCTGAGCCTCTGACGATAAATAGCGTTAACGGTAGGGAATGATCACAGTTAGTCGATTCGATCTTCCTGATATTATCTGCATTTGCTCGTATTGTGCTTTTACTCCAATTTACCGATTTAGTAACTAGTTCCAATTTATGATACTCGAGGCAGAAGTCGCAGAGTAGGCTCCACTATTTCACCTGAAGACAGCAAACCATCAATAACAAAAAAGTTTCGGTTCTTACGGTAATTAGCTTCTGACTGACTGACTGACTGACGTTTCGGATCATAAATAGAGGCAAGGCGACAAAACAAATATTTTTATGCATCTGTACAAATAAATGTCTATAAGCTGTCTGCCTGAGTGCCTGTATCGAGACCGTTCAGTGTAGCAATATATCTAATGGCAGAAAAAATAAAAGCGAACCTGTTGAAACACAAAGTTGCACTGGCCAACTTAGGGCTACAACCTAAATGCTCCGCAAATTTGCTCAGTTAAACACAGATTCGATTACGAAACATCCGCACACAGGTGTTTGAGTTAAAAGAATTAGAAAAAAGAAAAATCACCGGTATTACGTTCAACAACTATTATATAGGCTCGACAAAGAAACACTAAGTGGATCCTAAAAGAAGGACCTAAAGCAAAGTTGAAAGAGCAACAATATATATATATATATATACAATAGTTTGTACCTTTGACGATATTTTCTCGTTATTTTTACATTTGTTTTCATATGCTGTTACAGCCGTTGGCTCCTGTTGATCAATTAACAGAAAATAGCGATGTCTAACAAAGCGCGAGGCACTTCTGGCTGCCGAGAACTCCTGAGAGTTTTACGGGATGAATAATATGTCTAGAGACTGAGTCTCTTCTGTTTCAATAAACGTCTTGATCAAGAGCTTATAAATTTGGGAATGCCTCCTATCAGGGAAAGTAACTGATACAATTGTATCCCTAAATGATCGACTACATTTTATTGCTGTGTTGTTTTTCATTAAATATGACCTAAAAACCTCGCTGAACTGCAGATATTGAACGCACACAATTGTTTAACACGTATTCAAAATAACAATTAACCGAAAGCGTTTTTTGTGTACATATCAGTGTTTGCCTATGAAGCTATTCTTTTTGACAGATTTAATTGATCTACTGCTATATACCTGATGTCCATTGTGGGAAAACAAGAAACAAACGATTTAGCAATTAGCCGCTAATACATAGCGGCCGTGACGCTCATAATTAAAGTTAGTTTGTGGGCGAGGGGAAGGGGGCATTTTCAGTTGTTCCCGTCGACTCGATGTAGATCCTCTGGAAATATTGGCATCGGCACCCTAACTGTGCTAGGATAGGATAACATGAAATGTAATCGATTTAAACAATGGTACAACAAATATATACTCACAGATAGACAGACAGCTATGTGCGCTGATTCGACATGGCTAGTAAACAGTTTTAAAGCGACTTCCAATGAACCATCGAGGAAGGAACTCATTTTGATATATCGTTTACAGTAAGTCGTCAGGCAGTATCAGGGATGGGAGCAGGAGGTCGATTCTGTGACTGGCTTGTTGCAGGACTTAAAAGTTTCTTGTCTCGACAAACAGCTAGAGACCAAGTCACAACTAGGAGACCCGTAGGTTGGGAGGCTGGCGGCTTTATTTTCAGGGCACCACTATTGTCCTTCGCAGACAAGCGACATGAGGCACGGTAGCAAGCCAAACAACAAACGATATGGTAGGCCAAGTACAGCCCAAGGCCGGACACGAACTCCTAAGCCATTTTGGCTGTCCGGGCTCGTAAGCCTTTGGCTCGACAGGACCACACTCCGTCAACAACAACAATACGTAAAAATAGCGAAACTTGCGAAGATATATAATATGCTATGCTAAGTTAGTCCATACGGAATAATGCCAGCAACAACAGTGACCAAATAAAAAAAAAAAGCTTGTAAAGGTACTGAAGATCCCTTTTTGACGAATGAACTGAAATACACTGTTACCTAGTGCTGATTAGTGCAGGCACAATGCGCTGTATCATTCCTCAAACCCGCTTGCACCTTGAAAGGCTTAGTCAAACTGCAGATTACTGGGTAGGCATCCAGCTTTTCGATACCGTTTCTTCCATTCAAGGCTAAGAACCCTATCCGCGTTGACCTAATCGAAGTCAGATGGTGTTACGAAAAGGGACACTAGACCTGCGAATGCTTAACACTGGCTTAAGTATTTGATCCTCATAAATTAAAAAAATATATGAATATAAAGCTACGCCTTTCTGCTATTCAACTAAATGTTTGTTCGATTTTGTAATCCCGTCGCTAAACCTAAATGGCAGCTGATCAACGATCGGAGGCCCATACCAAAATGAATTAACGTGATTGCAATGCCAACGTTTCGATCTGTTTTCGCCTTTGGCTTGAATGCATCTTGTAGCATCCGATCTGTATTTTTTCGGAAGCACTGAAAACCTCAACAATCAAATCTGCCAGCCCGATCGGGATTCCAGATCCCGACTATCTATTGCGGTATTCTGGTAAAAAGGTTGACTTACTTTTATGTCTGTCGCGAATTTAACGAATCCGTCATTTTAACAGCAGGTAACCGTATTTCTATGTAGAAATTCTGTTTTTTGATGAGGAAATCTGTATACAACCTGCTAACACGGATAATCTGATGAATCGCATATCGGATATTGTTGCTATTACTGCTGATCTTTGTTAGGAAATTCTGATAGAACGTTGCGCATGTATTTAGCTGGTATCTTACGATAGTGCAACCGGACTACGTACACGCTGCCGGTTTGATGAAAGCGAACAAATAGGCCTACACCCTATTCCAGCCGCGGTAGTGTAGTTTCGCGTTAGCATCGACATACGAAAGGACATTGCGCGCTATCCTAGTAGACTTCATACGTGTATCAAAGTTTTATCTTCAACCCTCTATCGACTCGAGACGGAAAAAAACACCATAATCTCAGCAAACGTTGACTACAGCGGTTCTGGAAGCGCTTCAGACTGTAACGCGGACGGCGCGCTAGATTATCAATTCTACTGCATTGCCGCCTGCAAGTCCACTGGAGCGTCCTATGAACGCGATGAGCAGCAGGTAGTTTTTATTGCCTAAAAATACTTCATATGTGTATTTATTTGTTTATAAACAGCAGACACATTAGAGAGCACCTCAGGTGAATATAGCAAAAACGACGTATAGCTGCCTGAAGTTTTGACACTAGTAGAAGCAAGTCTAGAAAAAAAGAAAGAAAGTTAACCAAAAAGAAATAAAGAGTGAGCCAAGCCAAAAGTTGTTGTTTATGTCGCTACTGCCGTTGTTGTCGTCGGCGTGCAGGGATTCCATAGCGCGAACTGTGAACGAGTGAAGTTTTACGGCCATCCCTACAACTAGTGACAATTGCGAAGCGTCTGGTGACACAGCAGCCATGTGACTAAATGCAAGTACGTGGAGATGCCCAGAGACGCAACCCTTCGACTTCGAACGATAGCTGCGGTTCTCAGAAGGACGGCAGCGGGCAGTCACTATAACGTAATAACAACAACAGCAACGTCGCTGACGCTTTGCTGATAAGAGAGTTACGCAGGAGTGGTCGGTGTCTGTGACGGATTTGGACGTCGGTCGAGATACAGTGCGCTCTGGGCTTGTGTGTGTACGTGTACACGTAAATTCGGTTGTGCGCGTCCACGTTCGCCAACTGGAACAGAAAAAAATTCAGAAAGAGAAAAGGCTTCGAGCGAATTTGAGTTGTAAAATTGTCCGTCGGCTGTCTAGGGTTGGTTGCAGCGAAGGCAGCGCCAGAAACGTAAGATGGGTCCGGCGGGGGGCGGGGGCTATACTTCGAAGACGCTCTTCGATCGAACGCTTCAATCGATTGATATATCGACAGTTGCTTTTAAAAACTTTTCGACATAGTAGTGATGTAAAATATGGTGGACCAGCGCTAGCCACGATATGGTAATACCTTAGCATTGGCATAAATAGCGATCCAAGCCGAATATTGTACGATCCACACAGATAAAATCAGCGCTTAAAACTAGCATATTATAGATCAGCAATTGTTGCTTAGCTACGCATAATCGTCCCACATGACAAAATAACCGAAAAACTACGATGTCTTAGAGGCATCGTCTAGCGGAGCGAGGTAACTTCGCAATGCTGACTGCCCCAGATAGCGTAAGCGGACGTCACATGATTTCAAGCACTCGATTTAGTAGTACAAAATAGGGCTACTTTAATAAAGAAGAACTTGTTGTAGCCAAATGAAAAAGCACTGCTAAGAAAAAAAAAGAGCTCGTCTGTCTAGACCAACCTCTGTGGAATATACTGAGCATGATAACTTAATATTGATTTTATCCAGCTAATTCCTGAGCTAACTGTTGCGGCCATTTAAACCATACGAAACGCAAAACAGTAACCCTATATTTTGAAACCGCTTTTTTTTTGTAAAACGTTAAATGAGAGAATATATATACATGCATTATTTCACCCCTATCTGTCGGCACTCATACTACGTGCCTCCTTCTTCTCAATTTAAACAAACCTTTACAGGTAAGAGGTAGAAAGAGAGGTAATTGTGCGTTATTTTATCCAATAGGTATATATTTCCTTATTATTTGACATGATTGCAATGGCGTTCACAATTAGATCGTGAAGTAGCTGTAGGCACCTCAGCTAATGTGCCGTATACAAGACTGTATCGCCTGCTATACAAACGCTACGGGCACCTTACTTAGATATCCATTAACACAGTTCACCCAAATAATACGATTTGCCCAATATACAAATAACGTATTCTCCTTATTATGAATATAAATCCACCACTGCAACATATTGATTTTCGCAGATGAACCTATCCTGCGCTCCTATCAGCATCAGAACGGTTCCTGCATCTTATCTAAGAATTCCGCTAACTAGGTTTTTCTATTCACAATATGTTCTTAGAATAAATAGAAATTTTTTTTTTACTGGCAGACAATCGAGCACACATTCACACGTATCCACCTGCTGCCGCTAAGAAAATGCGATCCAGTCGTCAGCTGCTTGAATTATTCAAAGTTTCAGATCTACCAGTTCTGAATGCAGAGTACGAAGCACGGACTAATTGTGTTCTGCCCTCTCTTATAAGCTGGGCCTTGATAATTGCCTGATTGCGGCATCTTATTATAGCTATGGTCTTATCAAAACATAACTGTTTTCAACGATCCCAAAAGGATCGAGCAGTATCGAACGGCTCGGAGAAAGCCTTCTTTCGGTTCCAGGTTCGGGCTATTGAATAACAACGCGCTGTATGTTTAAGGTTTGAGCCGCATTCTCTGAAACGGCATAAAAGAATTACCGTTAAATCACCATAGGCAACATTTACGAGCGAACGATCGGCTGCTAATCAGCGCTTACTGCTTAGACAAGAGTCAGATAGCGACGTCCTCATTTGCGGTTTGACGAAAAGTACCTTGTGTTAAGCCTTTAGGCTAACGTGCTTGAGCTGCAGGCAAGTTAAAGGATAACTTAACTAGTATTCAAGTTTGTGTATTATAGAAGCTGTCTTGTTTTAATAAAGATATCTTCAAGTTGACCCGAGCAAGTCCGCAATATTCTGAGAAGCGAACAGTGAAGTGTTTCTATTTTGGTGCCTTTTTTATATATTGCGAAAGATATTAATAAAGGCAAAATAATCTTTTATTATTCATTCCCAATCCAGACAAAATCTTCTTATCCTCCACGTACATCTTATTGGTCTGATTCGAAATTAAATCGCATCTTACTTTAAAGTATACTCCTCCTTAACTTTGGCGAGATTTGAGTAGGTCGATGTTGTATCCGACATAACAGAATCTTTTGTTGTTTTTCTCTTTTGGATACGTTAGGGGTCCAACTAAACTGGAGTTTATGAGTAAATTGATTAGTCCTTTGATCTGCCAGACATTGCCAATAGTGTTTAATAATATCTACGGAAGCATCTTGTATATACCCTAAATATTAAATGCGGAACTCATCAATGGAACACAATCGCCTCGGCGATAATGTCCAGATCGGACCGTTCTTCACGACACAGACTACCCCGCATTATAGAGTGTATCATGGAGCGGGAGGGGGGAGATGAACATGGGATGGAATAATGTAGCTACCTATATTCTTCAACTGCGTACCTTTTTGCTTCGATTCGGGCCTTCGTTGATTAGTCATGTTTGGGGGCATAGTAATTATTGTGAGCATATAAATATGATACTCATCGATAATAAACACGGGAGCGATAAGAAAATTGTACTACGTTCATTGTCCTGATATATTTATTACGAAGCCACTTTGTCACCCACTGTTGCCCAATTGGGTCCATTGTTGCTGACGGTGATTCGTTCGACAGACTTAATCGTACATCGCCCTGTTCACCAGTCGGACGCGAACCAGCAAATGGCTCGTATCTCCTGCGCTATCTACGAAAACAATTGCAGAATATATCACTTTATTGCAACTAGCTAGATGCCACATCGTGATCGTACGCTAGCCTTTGTCAGGAGGCGTTAGACATAATTGGACTTTTGAGGAACCTATGCAAACCTATTGTAGCATCACATACACACACTTCATAATAATTCACCTGCATACGCATAACTTGAGATAAGTTAAATGTACATAAGTTATCAATATACATTGAGAAGATCTGTAATAAACATAATTATATATATATATATATATATATATATGAAATAATACATTGAACTGTGCCGCACGTGGAGGCAAAATCATTTTTGTCTGGAACCTGTAAGATGATTAGCAATCACTTGTGAATATGTATACAATACACTCTCAATAGACTTTCACAGGGCATATTTTTTTTACAAAAACAATCCATGATAAATGGTTTACTATAAAGTTCGACTTAAATATGCTTAGCTATTAAAAAACGTTGATTAAATGTATGGAAATTGATATTAGTTAGCCTAGTTACCATCTATTTTAGTCTAGTTTAATTTAAAACAATTCGGTTTGACTGTTTAGGGCATCTAAGTGTGAATCTAGGTAAGCATATCAAACGCTTGCTTTGCAAACCTCAGAATGTAGCAAACCTAGTTATAGACCTTAACTATTACCATTGTAAAACTATCCCTTTACCGACTAGAATATGATGAATTGTTCACGCCATTTGATGTTTTACTCGAAATGATTTTCATTCTCTCTATCCTTTCCGTATATATATATATATATATATATATATATATATATATATATATATATATTGATTATTTCGTAACGTCCATTTCCTATTCCGACCGTAATGGCCGCCCTGTCAAGGCTTCGATGTACCTACACATACCATACAAACGTGTTGAACACTTCGACGCATTGGACATAGGCAAACCCACTTTTTGACAAAGGATTTGTGACCTGCCAAGCCCAGCTGTAGCGAGAAGACTTCCTTTTTGTTCTGTTTTCTGCTCCGCGACGACCTCCATATTTCGTTACCTTGCCCGTAATCCCTCGTGTCTGGCAACAATACCGTCAGGGAATAACGATAGCTCAAGCGTACAACTGCTATTCGCTCAATGACTAAACAGAGATTTCCGTGAGGCTTCGTATCCTGACACGATCAACTGGCAATAATAAATTCGTGAATTTGATTTTTATGAGGGAGTTGAGACTGATCCGGGGAAAAGTTACCTATAATTTTCGCGTTTTTGGCAAGAATGACCATAGAATCAGGGTCATCCGCGCCTAGGGCGGTTCATATGCATTCGTCAACATGTACATTAGGAATTTTTACAAACAACACTCCGTGTTGTTTGTACAACACTGTGCGTAATACAATTCGACTGTGTAATATATGATGACAAACAATTTCTCTCAGTCTCATTTTTTCGTCGTTGTATTGCGACAATTCATAGGCCTGGTAGTAAACCTATTGAGACCTTCGTAAATAAACTAATTACAAGACAGCTTGAAACCATATATTGAAGTATTATTGAAACCGTAGGTAACACTGCACGCACATTGAATATGGACATATTCCACCTTAATGCGAACGATGTTTATTTGCTATTAATACCTACGCTTCCTTGGGCAATAATGGCAATCCCCGTAATTTTAGCTATCGACTTCGAGTCTAGGATATGACAGCTAGGGAAGTCGCGATCTTAGGTTAGGGATCAATTAGGCTTGGATCATGTGGGTCTTATTCGATCTATGTTCGAGTGATTGACTTTCTATTCAGCTCATTCTTATTGGACTACTATCGGCGACCTTTAGTATTGCAGCATTATAACTTTTATTGTGTTCTGCTTTCCTACAATAATCGCTGAATAGATGTCGTTCGGATAACCGGAAGTGGCCGCCGCGGTAAAGCTGGCAGCCACGTTCTTGTCTTCGGTTGCTTCTCTCGACCGATATCATGTGCCATCATACACAGGAGGTTCCTGCAGCTCCCTCGATGTCCTTCAACGGTATATGACATTGGGCCAGAACTCCGCAATCACTGGGCGGCGAACGAATCACAGACAATGGGTCTCATGAAAGTCCGTAGTAGTATAATATAAGCGTCATAGATATATTAAATAATATCCCGGATGGATCCTGCCAAATTGGTAGGTATATGCGCAGTCGACAAATGCACTTTATTGAAAAAAAAAAACAACAACAAATCTCTAATTGTTAGACTATTAATTTCTCAAGTAACTACTTAATACCTTCTTCTTTATATCTAATCTCGAATGTTTTAGAAAGATTTTTCTAAATTTTGACTTGACCATTTTTGATCGCCTTTACCTTATTCTTTTACTTGCTCTATCCTGCAACTAATTTCAGACGTAATTGAGCACTTCACGATAAATCACTTCGTTTAATGGAAGATCACTATTCTCTGAAAATAATTACCGACCTCGGCTTTAATGATAGCATTCGATCCAGCCAAGGCCGACAAAGTACTATGTCTTTCATTTCGTTTAGCATTATAAAATGCATCAGCCCATTAGTTGAAGTATGTCTAAGTTCCAAAAGGTTGATCACAATATACCCGTATAGCTTTAATAACACATGGACAAATCAAAAAGGGGTTAACTTCTAATATTCCCCACGCCGAACGTGTACAATAATTTGACAAAAAAAAAAAAAGTAGTAGCGAGAACGATTGTTATGTGCGTTCGGAATCTCACTGATAGCCAACTTATAGAAACTAGTAATGTAGTCGCAAATATTTACAAACCCTGCTACACAGGCTGTTTTTGATGTTTAAAGTGTGGGCAGAACCTCCCTACACATTAGAGAGGAGTTCTCTTTATAGATATCGTTCTATTGGCATCCACATCGTCACTGGAGGCCGTTTTTGTCTTCACAAACTAATGGCCTGTAGAAGACGTGACTCTGTCGAACCTTTGGTGCTCGGTCAATACCGGACAGATCTCGACGTATAATAATGTTGCTCGGTCTTGGGTGCCTTCTCAATAAACCCGGCTAACCCCCACGCTTAGCGCCCGAGGGATTCGGTTCAGTCGCCCGCTCAGCCATTTTTTAATCAGTCGATTTCGATGTTTCCGACTATCAAATCGATCCCCCATAGGCGCACAACATCCGCTTCCGCTACATCCGGTGTTATACGTAGCGGAATTGCGTCACCCGTTGATATTTGACGAAGAGCAGAAACATGCGGAGTTGTGAGGCGGGCGAAGACGGGACAGAGACGTGTTCTGGAAAGTGCCAAGGAGATGGAATATAGGTTATATATTTGGTTCGTGATTATTCATTTATGGAACCACAGCGAAATGCCAGTATGTTCAGAGCGTGGTCAACATAGTCAGAGATAGCTTCCGGATGAACGTACTGATAAATGGACTTCAATTGGTGGCCATCGCCGTATAAGACTAAATTTATAAACTTCGACCGAATGGCAAGCCAACATTGATCTCTAAAAGGCAACATCATCAACATTCGGCTATGTTCAAAGGGCGTGATTAACGTCCATATTGTACTCTTGGTGTGACTTATTGTATTCAACTTGGCCAAGGCTTGAACAAAGACGGTTGACCGGGAGACGTGGTTTTGTCGAACCCTGACATATCAATTAGTACCCGCCAAATTTCAGTATATAATAATGTTGATCGACCGCGGTTCAGAAAACGGCATTATGATGCTCTGAAGTTTTAACGAACAGCTCATACAGCTTCATACATCATTTGGTCGCCATATCTGTTTTCAATGTTTTTTGTGACCTATTAATTGCTTTTATACTTACGCTCTTTTGTCTTAGTTCAATTATCAACAACGCCTGCATCACATTGTATAATCCGTCAATAACCAATTTTGTACCCGTGTTCACTTCTAAAATGCCGATATGGGCAACGATCCACTTAATTTGCGCATTAACACAAAGCCGATTGAGTGTAGTCTATAACATTTTATTTTAAAACGAACTACCTTCTACGGTCGGCCTACCCCTTACCCTGATAGGTCCTTTAGGGACATGTCAAAATAGGAAGCTCAATAAAAGCGATGTAACTACGACGCTAGTTATAGCGCTCTTATTGAACCTCTTACCCTGACATGTCCTTTAAGAACCTGTCAAAGTAGAAGGCTCACTAAGAGCGACATAACTACGATGGTACTTATATCTAATGGTAGCAAAAGCTTACGCCAGATACAACGAGTCCGTTTCACTTATTCTCGGTCGTTTTTGCCCCACAACGATAAGATACGTTCCTGGCTCGTCCCAGAAAAGTTCCTCAGGTTGAGCTCTTTTTCATACATTGGAAGAGTTGCGATGTACAAAAGAAAAACAAATAGGCGACATCGAGCCGCAGAAGTGCAGGATCCATTATCATGCGCTTGTTCCGTCTCGTCACTTACCATCTTGTTCGACATCGATGGAGTCTTTCGGACACATTTTTGACTGCTTCTAGATGTGTTCCGCTGTTTCCAATAGCGGTTACTGCAGGATCACTGCTTGTCTCAGCCCTGATCAAACTTTCACAAAAGGACAATGATCATTCCATCCGTTGACGGCTTTGTCCGTCTATTATAATGCTTTCGAGACTATACCGGCATGTTTAAAGCAGGTCCTGTGTTTATTTCATTGTGGTATGGAATCGAGTTCGTGAACCTCTAAATTAACTGGAGGCTATCAGTAACCGTTGATTAATCGCTGCGGGCATATACTCGCAGACGACTGAAAGAGCTATATTATGTTTGAAGTTAAAAAATGAAATTGATGTAGAACTTCAACTACGTTTCTCTAAGCGACCATCTGGACGTTAACAGAGTCAGCTTAGGTTACTAATGGCGTATGAATATGGTGCCCCTCACATGAAGTGTAGTTATAATAACATTACTATAGGGCAGATATGATACGATATCGTAATATCGATTCGCTTCAGAGTCAATAAAAACCTAAAATTGTTTTATAATTAGTCAAATTTATGACTAAATTGTCATTGCTTAGCTCATTGCTTTTATTTTCGGTAAGGTTAAACGCAGAAATTGTTTGATGTTAAAAGGTCCCTGAAGAGGGTACACGCCATAAACGACATTAGCCCTAAGCACACACTCCAGTTATGGTCGACAAATACCTACCTACTGCAAAGATAGTTTGCGGAAATTATCCAAGAGGCCTGCCCTTGAGTATGCATTGAGTGTACCTCCGATAAAAAACTTGGCGCTAAAACTTAAAGGTAACATGAGGTACTTAGCCGTCCCGCCCCCAAAAATTTCGAATTTTTCGGTTTACATAGTTTTTCCCTGCACGCACAAGATGTGTGCAGCTGGAGCTAAGTTGACAATGCTGTGCCTTACTTTACTTAATTTGAGGCATAATAAACTTAAATATAAACTGAGTGATTACAAAGAAAACCGTAAATGTACGAATTGTTTTTCGACTTATACCTTTTCTTTATTTGAGTGGTCCGCTTCCCCCTTATAGCTTAAACAAGTCCTGCACAGTAATACATTGCTTTTATCTTTGACCTTGTGAGGCGTCCATGGAATCAAGCTTGCTTCTTCTATAAATATTCTGGGCATCGATTAATCATCGACTGTCAGCAACTTTATATTCAGCATATTTTCCTTTGTTCTTCTACGAACTTACGTAGCTATTAGAGCCGTTCATGTGTTCTAGATAAGCCACCGTTTATCTATGGGCATCAGTTATAATATAAGTGGTGGTGACTCAGGCAGTTAAAAGACGCTACCTAGCAGTCATCAAGACACTTGTGCAAGGCCGCCAGCGCGGATGTGTGCACAGAATGCATGTTGAAAAAGCACGACAATGTTATATGCATATAATGGACGTATGTACACCATTTTTAAGCTAATAAATGATATTTATATACGCATTTAATAATATGACATTTTCCACTGGCGAAGATTCAAAGGAAACGTTATCTCATTAGATTTTTTTCAACTTCTGGGCGTTTGTTTGATGTTTGATGATAGTCCCATGACTAGCACTCGTCAATAGTTGTGTGGAACAGAGGGGTCCTTACATGACCCTGCTACAGAAAGCTGTAGGGCATAACTTTAAGGGATCCAATGGGCACTCATCATTACTTTCTAATGTAGACAATAGTACTTATCTAATGACGTCGCTTTGCCGGTGATTTCTACGACTATCTCTATTTTTGTTCCGTATAGATCAACTGGAAGCACTACTACAATATGTCACAGAGAGCCAGGGGTTATGAAACACCCAAGTTGAACGTTTTTGAGGGCCATACAAAAAAATTTTAGTAGAGATCAACAATACGCTTTGTCTTTCGATGGATCTCTGTCGTTTTATCGGAGCACCGATGTAATGCCATGTTCCGCTATTACGTTGTCTACGTTCAGCTTGTTCCGGCCGGTCACGCACGAGCTGTGAGCTCAGTGACACCGTAAAAATGTGGGAGAAAAGCAGACATAGAAAGAGACAGCTGCCGAGCGTCACAGAAAAAAAAAAGAAATATATATATACATACACACATATGGCAGTAGAAAAACTTCACTCATTTCGAATCTGAGGAGGTCGTATTACTTTCTCTCTTTATCTCTGTCTCTCTTGTGTTTTTCTTCCCTCTCCAGCGTGTATTTCCCTGGGGGCCTCGACTCAACCCGATGGTGAATATCGAATCGACGACAACAATGAGGCAAAACGGTACCATTAGAAAAGAGCCCAATTTGCTTCCGCTCTTCCTTAGAATGACCCTTCCTCTCTCAACTCCCCATTTCTCTTTGCCTCGATTTTCCTCTTCCTGTGCCTTTGCGTATCTCACGCCGCTCGTCTTCCTTTCGTGTCATCCCGCTTCCTTTCACGTACTTGCGCTGTCTTTCCAAGCTCTATACACGATTCACTAGAAGGATCCAGCAGGACACCGTACGCCCTTCTGTAACTTCTTTCCAAGACCCCCGGGCCTGGGCGCGTTTCATGGTAATCCTTATCGTTCACTGCCTTTTATTTCTCTTTACTTCTTCATCGTTCGTTTTGGCGTATTTTGCTTTTTTCTTCTCTTCCTTGTTCTCCCAGCTTCTTTCGTTGCGGCATTTCGTTCCCGCGTTTTCGCTCGCAGTTTGCACACTACCCTGGGCGGTCGCACGTCCTAAGGCAACAGACGAACCCGAGTTAGTTGCGCGGGTAGGAGAACCGCGGTCTCCACAATGACTCAACCGACCATCTAAGACTTGAGACCCATCTTTACGACCTTTCTGATCTCTGACCGTTGCCTTTGCTATTACTGATTTTGCCGGTAGCAGTAGCAGAAGCGGCAGCAACGACACCGCTGGTTCCCTTTCACATGTAGTTGTTGCCTTCTAAAGGCCGTGGGCAATCTTCCGCCAAAGCACGATACAATTGAGGCGCGTCATGAAGCTGCACGAAACGTGCGCGTCCACTCCGCTTAAAGATTGTGGCCCTGTATCGATGTGGGTGACTGACGGCTAGACATTTGGAAGGAGAAGGCGGGAGAGTTGGCTTTTACCCCGAGAAGAGGAATACTGTTAGTAAAGAAAAAAAAAGCAAATAAAGTAGTTATAGAGCAACAGATCGTGTGATAGTTCTGTACTCTGTTGAAACGGTGCATTAACGGAAATTAGAAGCGAACCATTTTAGTAAATAACATATTTCAATTGTACCAAAAAGGACTCAATTACAACTTGCTATATCAGCCATCCGTAAATGACGACTCTAATTCAAGATTGTAGTCACAGTCTACTTACTTAGATCCACCGACTATCAGAGATCTAAGAAAACGGATGACTGTTCTAGCAGTGCAATTAATTATGCACGAATTTCTACGTAACCTGCTTGCCTAGGGATTACGAGTAACGTCTACCGTCAGTGCACGGTAACATTAAATACCCGCGGTTAGCTACGAGATACTAATGTTGGCCTGTTCCCCTTGAGTAAATTTGGTGTCCAATCAACGAAGCCAACGTAAGGCAAGTGTACGATTCTTCTGTATTTGGTCACGGAATGTCTTGCACATGATTCCAGTTGGTTTTTAATCGAATTATATGTGTATATATACTCGCTTACGAACCAATAAGTGGATGTACTAATGTTTTCTTACAAAGATGTGTCCCCTTTCACAGAGGGCCAATCTACAATACAAAGCTGTATTCAATGCAAATGAAAAAAGTTGTTCTACGAATCTGATGGTCCAGTATAGTGATCTTGATGCAACTGTCCCATTGAGAGCACTTCGTTCGGTTAGCTGTTAGAATTGTAAAATGGGAAGCTTGCAACGAGTTTTTTTCGTTCTGGCAGCAGCTTCCGCGGCCGCTTCCTCTATGGAAGAAAAAAACACCGAACTGGTCCGTGGTGGCGAGACGGCGGCTTTGAGTTAAGCGAACCGTTGGCCCAGTGGCAGGAAGGCGAACAGCGACAGACTGGGCAACGGGACCGAATTCTCGTGAGTTAATAAAGACGAAATTAATAATAAATCATTTGCATAGTTGGCAGCTGCAGTAGCTTTGCACCGACAATAACAGCTACGACGACGGTGAAACCGTGGCAGCCAGTCAACAGCCGAATGGGCCCCTCGGGATGCTACGGTTGCCGGTGGGCAGCGACTAATTAAGTTAATCATCCTCATCGGTGTCATTTGGCATTCACCATTTACCCATTCAGACCTTAATATGCACCCCGATCCCACGAATCGCTCCTTAGCGTTGCCAATTGGCCTCGCGTCCCCTAACTCACGAAGACGCACGTCCGATCCCAACAGTTCGCGTATACGGCGACGTTCACTAGTAGCGAAGGCTCAACGGCAACGAAACCGATGACTTCTTAGGGGGCAGCACTACATGTCAGAGTGAGTTCTGTTGAAGTCGTATATTGTAACAGTAGTTGTGGTAGCAGCAACGTGCAGTGGCATACTATTGCCCCAGCTCGGACCAGTGAGTTGTCTCGGTCAATGGGTACTGGCTTATTCTTCTCGTTCACGTGCACTAACATTGGAGATGGCATGGGGTGGGCATGACGTGCAGCACGTCGACCCTTTCTAATGCTATTTCGTTAGCTCATAGAAGAAAATGCAGACGGTAAACGATCAAGAAGTGCACCCGTCGCTGGGAATTTGAAGCTAGCGTCGCTACACGCGCTAACTTAGTACAACTTAGCTACGTTGGACCTGTCGCACGATGTGAGCACTAATCTTCCCTTTTTGTTGCTACCATCATTGTACAAGGTTAGATAATATAGATAAAACTGTTTTGACCGAACTGTGTGGTAGAACCTTCGAATACATTCGAATATGGTCCACTAATACATATATACTAGGGAAGTTGTTGTGGCAATAAAATTGTATCAAAATAATATGCTCCATACTGAGAAATAGCTGCTACATAAACTATTGAGTTTTCCAAATGCCACTTATCTGATGCCATTTAAAGGCCCACAAGAGGCAGATGTTGCGTGCATTTTTACCATCGCTCAATTAAATGCATTTATAAAGCGTAAGTGCCGCGCAACTACGTTAAACCTCCTTTATCTCGGTGTGTACATACATCTAGATTTAGATGTCTTAAGAAGGTAATTGGTGTTTTGACAATTAAAAAGTAAGTCATGGTCTAGCTAGGCGACTGGTACATACAGAACATTGTCCATATGACTTTTTCTTTAATCGATTCGTCCATGAAAATTGTTGTAGCCACCGCTGACCGCACCCCCCCCCCGCCCGTGCCACAACCAGCGAGCAAACTACCGACAAATTTAATAAAAAATAGTTATAGTGCCTTAGACTTGCCGATGTAAAAGCCGCGTAATCATTATTTACTAACGTGTATCAGCATAAAACATACTTTCTTTTGTCGTGGCTCTGTACTAGCTTTGGCAAAGAAAGCTGCTTTCAGCTTTACGTTACGCTTTATGGGATGACGACGCATTTTAACACGATATAGTCTATGTCCTTTTTTTTTTTCATAATAGATACATGATCTCAGCGGCATCTACACAGGCGCTTGAAAACCTGCTTTGATTTATTTATCTAAACGCCTTAGCTTGTTTTATCTTTAGTAAAATATTTTTTTAAGTTCTTCCTTGATTGGTAATAGCGTGTTCGAGTGAAACTGAATTTAAATTGACTGAAAAGTAGTTCGGCCATGAACACGTATTGCATGGCTTCTTTTCTTCGGCTTCCTTAATAGGAACAAACCATTGTTTAATTTGGCGCTAAAATAGGACGCCTTTTCTATTAAAAGCCTAATTAACTACAGCAAGTTGTCGGTTACCATTTGACAAGTTTGCCTTAGATCTTTGTCAAGCTCTGTCAGATTTCGAATAATGTCGTCGTGCGAGCATTTATTTTCTTTTCTACGTGAGCGCCCGATCACTTCAGTGGACCAGTTTCTATGGTGGAAGTAGTTTTCCCCTGCTGACGCTGTAGTTATCAAACAGCCAACGTCTGAGTCAGCGCTCACTGCACTCGCACTTCTGCTATACAGTAATATTCGCTAACGGGTGTGAGGTCTAGAGGCCTTGTCTGGCTGCGGTATACACATGTGCTAGGTTTGAGCGATACTTTTCTTTGCTCTCCCGTTGCCGTTGACCAAGTTAAGAAGCTACTTCGATCACCGTCTCACCACACATAACATGCGCCGTACATAAATCAACACATTTCCAATATCGATAGCGCTGACTCAATGTCTAATCGGATGCACCGCATCGCATAGCCTGAACGTACGGCACGGGCGAGCGGTCTAGCCGACATTCTATGTTTGTGGTGCCTTGGCTTTTTCTCTCGGCAGTATACCCAATGCCACATGGCTAGCCAAACTAAATACCTTGTTGCTGCAAGACGAGGCGGGAGATCGGGCAAAGGCGATCCATAAATTCATTGGTCCATATAAGCCGAGTATCCTATAAAGGTAGCATATGCATTAAATAGAAAAATTAAGTCTTCTTTACGTGTGTTACTATACGTGGCGACTATTCGTGTATTTGATATTTACCAATTCGCACACAAATGCACATGAGTTGACGACGTGTGTAAGCCACATATGTATGCGTGTGAAGTCCTGCCGGTCGCGCATGACCTTACAGCGGCCTTGAAGATGCCCTCACCTCCTACTGGTCGCGCAAATTTAAGAGACCACGCCGCCTCTGAAGAAATAACATGCATCGACACTTATTCGTTAATAAGTTAATAATTAGTTAATAAGAGATAAGGTACAAAAATTTGCCAACTGACAATATGGATAAGTGCATGCTCGCGCCGACTGAGCGAACAAACAGATGGGTGTCGCTAAGTTTCATTTCGTCTTGTCCTTCGTTCTCTTTAAACACAATCGCATCTTGCGTGAAACAAATATTTCTCTCAATCCCCGTGGACACGGCTATAACATCAGTGGCACTTTAGCTCACTCTAAAATTTTCCGTCTCTCGTCTGGACCCTGGTACAGAAAGATTTGCCCAATGAGAAGGCGGTGACTAGCGTAGTTGCAGCCGCCACCTGTTCGAGACAGCCGTCCGTCGGTTCATGGCATCTCGTGTCGATCGAGAGTGTGCGACCTTGAAATACAATAAGTATACTTTCACTTGCATACGTCATCATTCGCCTGATGACACACCCATCTTTCCTCCGCCCACCGGTCGACCGACCGGCTTCGCCCCAGTCTGCTCGTTCAGGCCAAATCATGTAGACGTTCCCGATTCTTGGCCCATCGTTATTGTTGTTACCGCTTAGTGGTCGTTGTCGGTTTAATCCTTGAACATATGGAGCGAATGGCCGAACAAGGAAAAGGCATTCAGCCTGGCGGCAGCTAGCAATGACTGAGTGTGATGTTGATATAGCCAGTATGTCTTTTATCCGTGTTCAGCGGCTCCTGCCCCTCCTTCACCATGAGCTGGGTAGGCGCAGCCTGAGTCACTTCGCAGAAGCAGCTCTCGTGGATCATAGTGGCGAAATCACACCAACCAGCAGCGCAAACGCGATGCTGGCAGATACGTGTAGCCTCACGCCATGTCGCAGACGCAAAGGGGCGACGTTCTGCGTTGGCCTTCATGTTCGTCCGCTCAACAAAATAGATCTCGCTGTTAATTGCCATAGGCAAAGCATCCTTCGTTGCATTCTACGTATTACCACATCGCACTACCACACGCACCAACACCGGCAAGCACTTAGGCTTAGGCATTTGGATCAGCAGCTTGTAAGAGGCAAAACACGAAGGCATGCATATCGGCCTGCTTGCTCAGTTCGAATTTGGATTGGCATCACCGGCTGGAGATTTTGCACCGCATGAAATGCGGGGATCGTACATTGGCTTGTCCGAATTAAGAGGCCGAATTTGATATTCGTTTAATTCCATTGCGAATTTCATCATATTTAATACAAAGACACGCACGCAGCACAGGCGACTCACTGAAACACGGGCCACTCGTGCTGAGTCTATGCAGATATATTGTCGTGTGGTTGATGGGTGTAGGAAAGGAGCAGAGCTGGCGTTTTGATGGCATGGACGCTGAAACACAAACGAGCAAATCACTAAAGCGCCATGTGGCAAGAATTGTTAGTTGTATATTGAGGTACTTTGTTTGCTAGGCTAGAAAAATTGGCTGGAATTGTTTTCGTTGTCGATCTCGGACTGTCATCGCGGAAAACCACCAACGCCACCGAGGTGCTATTCCACAAAGAAGTAAGCGAACGCTTTAACTCTACTCTAGTCGGACGATACGCACGATTTCAGGCCGGCGTGAGGCAGCTGTGAACTGTCGTGATCGGAGCTCGCACCCGGACGCCTATGCTTTCCGCTGTCGTAGCTTGAAATTGACAAATTTCCATGCAAATTGCACATAACAGATCGCAAGGGTACGCTCTCGGTTCGTGTTCATACAGTTCGAAGCGCAAGCTAGCCTATCCTTAATTCTGCTTCGACCCGAACGGTGATGGCCTTTGCGGGAGCGGTGATGGAGGACGTAGCGATGTCAGCTGGCGAAAAGGGGGTCACAGATTCAGATGTCGCTCATTCGATATATGTATTAGCCATACTGTACTCAATAGGCTGAAGTTAGGTAAACTGGTTGAGCAATATTAGACATGAAGATTGATACTACGATGTAGTACCGTGGTTACCTATTTCTCGTTATATGATATGTCTCTCTTGATTGCTATGAGGCAATAGGTGAAAAGTGTCGACCCGTATCTTGCTTATCACATATAGCTACATTCGGATCCAATAGTCACCAGGTGGAACTTGTAGTGACTGAGGTAACTCAAGCGCTAACCTATATTCACACTAGCTTCTCAGTAAAGAAGTAATTACTTGAGCACCTGAGTGTTTATATGTTGCCCTTAATTCAATCGATGGGCCTAGAATAGTTTAAATCATAGACAAAGAAATACTTGTAGAAGGCGTCAATATATGCCTACGTAAGCTTGACGCTTAGCCCAATTTTAGCACGATGATTAGCACCAATTTTAGATGCACGACTTCGGTTCTAGAAAACCGGATTACAACCGGAATACAAACGGAAAACGATCATATTCTGGCAAAAATCGTTTGTTACAAACAGCGCACACGAATTTCAAAGGACTTTCAGTTTTAAAGGACTGTTCCAAGGAAACTCTGTTTATAGTTAACAACGTTATGTGGTATAATGTTACGCGTAATTCCTCATCGCTAGGCAATCAATGAACAATGTTAACGCTACTAAAACATTATGGAAATACTCCTCATAGGTCGGCGAAGCATCTATATTGTGTAGATCAATGGATAATTTATTTGAAAAAATCATTCCATCAAAATATGGTATTGATAATATTCCTGATAGAACTCCGAGTGATACGTGCATGACGGGAACGTTCGAATAAACGCGGACGAACGTCACCGTCGGAGTTAACGCCGCAGGTATGGTGAGGCGTTGACGAGCAGCAATTTTAGTTGTCTGACTTATCGAAACGAATATATCCTATGATTATATATTCTGTATTCAGAATAAGTATAGGATATAGGAAATAAATCCTACATTTCTCTACCAGTACGATGACACTAGTTCTCCGATAAGCAAGTCTTACTGTTGTCAGTAAATGTTTTGCCGATTTCGGCCGTTTTCATTGTGGAAATCGACAAAAAATTATGGCCTTTATAATCAGATTTACTGTTGTTAAATTACACTGGGTCCGCTCGTGGTAGCATAGAGGTAATGACACCAAGGCAGACAGTTGCCAAATAGATCAAATAAATGATCCGCTAATTATTTGATGGCGATGACAGATATCTCACGGCTGGCTCCAGTATCGAGTGGAGCTAATTGCTGATAATGGCATATACTGCGCGTGTGTACCGTTTAATCGAGCCGTAGGGTATAAAGGGACCTTTCTGAGATTTCTCTTGACGTGCCGACAGCAACTTTGAAGAATCAGCAAATCTATAATAAAATAAAAAACGAAATTTTACTAGGCTAAATATCTTTTAATGCCGATATATATGATATTAACAGACATGTGTAAAATTCAAAACAGAGGTGCTGAAGTACATTTCGCCTGTGCACGCGTAACTGCTAAATTCAGGATGTTTATTACTAGCAGTGTCCAAAAGGCAAATACCGAAACGTGCAAGCATAACATCGCTTCGAACCAATCTCGTCTCGACAGTTCATAAATAAAACGACGCTACCTATTTTCGAAAATATCGAAGTAGTCCTTACACAGCTTGCGGTCTGAACAAAAGGCTAACAACAACTTGTGCCTTAGGTGTTCACGCGCACAGCACAAATGGGAGCGAAGCGAGAAGTAGCTATCAAGGGCTTTAGACACCTTTTCAAACCTATTTCCAGAACTTTCGAGCTTACTTTAACGGGAAATACGGACAGTAATGTTAATCAGTAATCGACTATTAATGATGATTATGATTTGATATAACATGCCAATAATTGTGGGTGTAATAGTGTCGTTCGATTTTTAGATGGGTTATCACAATCGGCTTATATATATATATATATGTGTGTAATTTTCTGTAGTAATTTCATTAATTTCATGCAGCTTCAGACACGAGTCGTTCTAATGACATTTAAATGGCTCTGCAACAGTCTACAATACTAGCCTTGCATGATTGGCAATGACCTTTTGTGATTGGTATTTCCAATAGCTGTTACATTGCAAGTTAGTATCTAAACGTTGCTTAACGATACTGATCGCAGTTGAGATATGACAAATCACTTTCAAGGTACATGATGGTATCGATATATTCGGTACGTCTATGTATATCCTTCTCTAGACTTCACCTATGAAATTTACGGCTCATTGGCTGGACGGTCTCATCACAAGATTTCTAAAATTACTATATAGACTGTGTGATTGAACCACTAATTCCGTGGACCCAGCACATAGCGCTATGTTCTCCGTCGCTTCTTTTTATAGAACAGTCGCGGCACCCGGACCCATTATCTAAAAGTGGGCAACTAGAATGAGAACGAAGACGCGTCGATCCTGCCCCAACAGAAATGGCTGCAGCAATGCACAGCGTTCTCGCACGCTGACACGACTTGTTTGTCTAAGTAATATAGTTTCATTCATTCTTGCGACATTTTGCTGTTAAGTTCAATGAGCCTTTCAAACACACGTTTGGGTGCCATAGCGGAAAGCCAGTCAATGTGCCATGTTCTACAACACGAGCCATGTAGTATACACTCCTATATTTTTTTATAAGCTATAGTTTTTCGTGAGCCAATACCGCTTCTTCAAGTGCATCCTCTAGACTTATACTTGCATACGTTTGCTGACGGAGATATCGGTCTATTGCCCAACTAAAAATGATAGGAACTTACATTTTCTCCATTATTATCTACTTGCCCAGCTCCATTATCTAATGCTCTGCGATCTACGAAAGGGCGTACGAATATTGGACCTGAAACTCGATAACGATATCTTGCCTTTAAGTACACACAATGATTTTAAGCGTAGTTAGTGTGGTTGAGGATTAGTCAATGGGGAATGACCTGACAGCAAGCAATGTAAAATTAGCCTAGATAGCTAAAAAAGAGTAAGGTAATTGTTTACTTACCCGTTCGAACCTAGGCGTAAACACAGTTTATTTCGTGCTGGCAGCCGGCGATCTGAAATACCACTTAAGTACAGTTTAAGTAAAAACACAAAAAACATACATACAATCCGTTCCAAGGTTTACGCTTGCAAGGCCAAAACACAATATGCACTTCAGAATCAATTCGACGAAACAATTTCAAATATATCTTCATTTGTGTCCAGAAAAATACAGCTGTATCGTATAAACTAAAAAATTCTCAAGAAAAGAGCACAGCGGTGATATTGTAGCGCATAACAACTGCATGGTTCTTAAAGCACATACATGAAGTATGTTGCACCACATTACGGGTAGATACGATATGAAAGAAGCAACTATATAATATTAAATAAGAAAAAATGAGCTGAAAAGTCAAATGGGGACATTTCATGCGTAATTCATTGTGCAACACAAGAATTTGAGCATCTGATTAGTTTTAATAGGACGAAATACAAAAAAAACATCTATGGGATGGGACGAAATGCTTTTCAAACGGAATAGAAAATAAGTTTTTTTTTATTTTGTGACACAAACATAACTAGCTTCCAGCTGACGTTTCCACACTCGGTAGAGCTGAGGGTAGGCCACAAGCACTGGACGTTAAATCCATTGTCCTTTCAGACAAATGTCTGTAACCTGCACAGATGCTCATGTATGCAGGCAAAGCCGTCACATCCTTCAAAGGAATATGACCTAAAACATTTGTTCTGAGCTCAACATTTTGGGAATGTTACATACGAACGGGATAGAAAAATTCTACCCATGAAAAGCTTCCTGGATACAGTCCAATTGTCTGAATGACATTCCTAAGATTCGCTTGCTTCCTTTCAACAAAAGGCAGGAACAGGATGAGCCGTAGCAAGACATTGCGCATCGGTTTCGAAAAAAAGACCATCCCTGGCAACATAGAGTTCTATACAGCGGTGGTACAAAACAAAGACTGCCAAGGGTGCTTACCTAAGCGGTATGTTAGAATAGAAGAAAAGCGAGCGGAGGAGCATGGCATCTACCGACGCTGCCTGCCTTAACATGCTTTTCGAAAAGTCCAGCTTCTCCGTAAACGCTACTGTCCTTCGGGATTGCCGCCAAACCGTAGATGTGAAAGACGATCGAGCGATCTGCGGTTCTGCTAGTACAGCTACTGGATGTCCAGGAGACCAGCGGTTTTTCCGAGCCTCACCGTGTTATCGTTAGAACTTTCGGCCAACTCAGCTAAGCTCTTTGTATTTTCACAACGAAGTAAGCCCCCAATGGGAATTCCTATATCTGTTTCAGGAAGTCAACAAGCGTTAGAGGGTAAAATTCTAGTAGATGCAGCTGAAATCAGCAATCCTGAACGAATATATAACCCGATGCGGACACAGTGATTCGACGGACATACGAAGAAACAGTAAAAAAAGGTCTTTATCGAGGCTGAGCTTTCACAATACGAGAATGTCTTTTGAAAATGCCTAGAAAAAAAGGTCATCGATGGTCGAGACCATAAGTCACACGTAAACTGAAAGCTATATGCTGGTCGTTTAGTCCGAATAAACGGCCACCAACTCGCCTAATCAATACTTTCAATTAAATTCAATTCAAATAGAATAGGAATTTTATCAAGATTTTATATTAAAGGCTACCGCCCCGCCCCTCCCTGCGGTGTCTCCCAGTGCTGTCACTTTGACATCTCGGACACTCCTTAATCCGCACATATATTAACTCAAATAAGTTCCTAGCAAGGCGTCATACAAAAGCGACACCTGTCTGTTAAACTAGAATTAATTCCTCTTAAAAAATGAACCCGATCATCATTTACAAAATCAACATTCGTTCTGAAAACAAAGTAGGGCTTAGTCAATATGGGACGCCTACAAGTCTTCGAAAAATTCGGTACAGATCAAGTATACACCGTTCAGTTGTAGATGACTATCCAACTCGAATCGGTCCAATGTACAATTCGTTTCTAAACGATTCGTACACCATGGTCTGGCCTATATTTTTTATGCATTCAAAAAGTATCTAACTTATCTTGAATCTTGAAACGTCATTAGCGTTGCGGCCTATTCAAAGTGCGTTGTCTACATCTGGAAAGCATAACCGCCTTTCTTATTTATTTTCTAATCCTAATACATCGAATACTGTGCTGGTCGGGCGGCCTACGCTTTTAGCCAGTTATAGTTTCGAACAATAAATGACACCTGGTCGAATGAGCGCGCTACGACCTGCAGTCTATCCGTATTCATCAGTGCCGATAGCTGCGTGGAGCAGAGTTCTAAGAATGGCGATATAACCTAGGCCGCTCAACCTCGCTGCCTACCGTTGACTTATGAACAAGCACTGAAAGAACAATAGAGATGGCGAAGCAGAATCGGATTCTCCTTTCAGTTAGTTCATTCGCTGATCGGAGCCTTCGACGACGGGTAAAACCACTGTTACAGCGCATGTTTTCCTTTGTTAATAACAACACGTCGCTGACAGGAAACATTGATGGGTACACGCCAAATCTGTACAGGCGTCACTTTTATGATGATATTTTAGGTACTTGCCGAATATAGAGCTCGGTTCAATATTTATTCTATATACGACCATTTAGAACGGTAATACGACCATTGGGACGGCCAATTAGTGCCGAGAGAACTAGAGCATGTAGCAATACATGTTCTCGTTGCTGTCCAACATTTGTTACTCGAATTGATGCATAAAGTTTACTAGTAGGAAAAAAGTGCGTTGTAGGTTACCTGTAAAGTTCGATTATGATGAGAGCAGACCCGCTAATGCCGTAGCCTATACGCACTACGAGCTCTCTGCTTGTGCGTACACTATAACCTAATCGGCGTTTATCTAATTGGAAGAGATCGAGTCGTTTTTTAGCAAGATACTTCTTATTTGACCTAGTTTGCTTATCTCAGAGGCATCACAGTGTTATGCACTAGAGACGACCGAACAAACGCGTCTGTTGCTTTGTAAGGTCAGACTGGCCACAAAAAAATGAAAATGCTTAAACGAGTACGGTAAATAGTTCAAGTTTTACGTCCTATACAGCCATTAACTGTTCCACGGCATCTACGTGACGAAAATAATGCACGATACGTTCCTGCTTATTAGAGGTAAGTCCGTAGTAGCGCTACATCAACAGGTAGAGTATGATAATCAGCGCGTAACCACCAAAACATTAACTACAAACTGCCCGGCGAACAAAGCTCATAGCGGAGGTCAATAGTATTTCTTGTCGCTCATTTTATTGTCCTTTTAAAAAACATCTTTATATATGCTACATTTTTTTAACAATAACCGTTATTATTTTTACTGCTTAACTTCTTTTTATTAGAAGACAACGTCAATTCTTACACAATGTACTTCTGATCGATACAGATGTTTTCTCCTATGATAGTGTAGCAATTACCTTAAGTTGTTAAACTTTGCCTTATATGCGCTTTATCATCATAACCCTTTCTACATTAATTGCCTTGACTTGTTTCGCCCTCGTGTAAGCCAGAGCTTCATTTGCCCCTTTCATTTGTTAATACAAGTTTGCCAAAAGTGGATAGTTAGATGTAAAAGTGATTGCTAAGATAGGAAAGAAATGCTTGCAATAAAATTGATACATTTTAGAGAAAAGTAAGAGGTAACCAATGCTTTCATTGTATACGATATTTTCCCACCCTTTTTACTGAAGTGGATGAAATCCCGACAACGATGTTGTGCTTACATCCGGTGATTGGTCTAGATGGTAGCTCGTTCGCCTTGATGATTTATCTATTCCATCGCTTCTCAGATACCGACGCTAGCTCCTCATCAACACTTTTCATCTACCGATATTCTGCACTGGTCTTCAGTCCTGGTTTTATGCGAGCTCTCTCATTCTTTTCATTATATCTCTCTGTTTCGTAGATGAATGACGCGGCGACGTGGAGAAATGGTGGGTATTTCAACGCTGGCCGAAATTCAAGGGGTTCAGGCTCGTATGGGTTGCACTGAAGGCCTTCCGCCTCGCGACGTAGTCATTTTGATTTGACGGCACATAAATAACATCGCCGACGCTCACGGCCGCAACAACAACATCAGTAGCAATAATAGCGACAGCCGTATAAACGTATTTCTTCGCAGCAGAAGCACATTGCGATGGCGGGGTTTCGGATCTGTGGATCTATTTTGTCTGTGCCTGTTTGAAAGCAAGCTGCGCACTACATTTAGATGCTGTGGATTGAGTCGGAAAGTTGTTTTGTTGTTATTATTGCTACTGTCGCTGGCGCTGTTGTTGCCGTTCTGCGTTGTGCGTAAGGGCCGTCAAAAAAGAGGGCCGCAGTCGGTAGATATCTCTCTCGCTGGCTATATCTCTCCTTGGCGAAAGGTATCAGACGAACAAAAGAATTGGCTAAGTGACTGGCTGTCACCGTAAAGGATTGAAGCGCTGTGACTCGAAAAAATACTGCTCGCCGGCTTGACGTCGAATATGGGTAGATGTGTATGTGTTTTTCGTCCGTTTAACATCAACGAATTGACGCGACATACGAAACGATGGTCGCTCATGGCCTGACGACAGACCACGTTGTCTTAGTTGTTGGGGCAGCTGATAAAATTCGCGTAAATCACGAAGGGAGTTGTCCAAGTCAGACCGAATAGTTTCTTTCGTCTCCGTCCTTGTTTGCTTTCCAGTTGCTGTTGTTATTGTTATTGAAAAGGCTGCACTTCACCCTGCAGCCAATGAGGTGCCTAGCCCGAATAGGGCTCTGCGCAAAGCAGAACAAGTAGTAATGGTTGAAAAAACAAGCACAGAAACGAGTGACTCGCTGTTATTTTCGTCGACCTCAACGCTCGATCGAATTCTATATTCGCGGCTTTCAATACGGCGTCAAACTAAGCTAGAGTATCGAGCTGCCGAGCAAATAGGGTTCTTTCCTATTGCGTAGAGGGTAAAGGAAGGTGAGTTAAGAGGAGAGAAAGTTAGTATTGTCCTATTGAGGCGGTTGCCCAGCTGTTAGATATGACATCGAAATATTTACACGCACTTCGTGGGTGTACATAACACATACACTTGCATATAAATATACGGGCATAATCACACAAATCAGATTCGTAGATGTGGACAATACCTATCGTTGGAAAGCTCGTACGTATATGGTGAACGCATATAAAATACTGAATCGAACATTGAACGGTCTTTGTTGTTGTATATAAATAGCCAAAAAAATGATATCGCTTTCTACAGTCGTTAAAAATTGGTTATAGCGCAAACGCCCATATAATATCAATGGTAGCTAACGCCAAGTTATTTTGCAAAGGACGTTTTTGGTTTGACACTGTTCAGAGTTGACCAGTCAGTTCAAACTCGGAAAAAGTACATGTTAAGAAGTATCCGTCTGTGAAGATATATTTTCGCATTTAAAAAATCAAAAAAACTGCCTGCATGAATGGTGATCTGTATTAGCTTGTTGAGAAAATTATAGCAGGGCTCGAAAAGTACGTTTTTGTACGTTTGTTCGTACATTTGGAACGGACCCTGCTGAGAGGTTGAACAGAAGATGAGTGCAAGTGACAGGCTATAGTAGGTAATAGTCGCCGACCTAGAAACACCGACCGGACTATCGACTTGGCATTGTTTTGTCAATGTGCATTTCGAGTCATAATAGGCATTTGATCCTTAATTAAGAAAAATAAAATATGAAAGAAAATATGTATACTTTTACGGAATTATTGACAGTTGCGAAATATAATGAGAGCGCACAAAATGTATATAATTTAGCACTGATATATTTATAATGATTCCCGACCCGACAATTACAGTGTATCTAGTGAATGTACATTGGGCGTTAAACATTTTCTGCGCCCACATAATACATAATAATTACACATAATACCACCCGCATGTGAACCTCATTTCTCACCTGACAGAACATTCAGCGGACATGATATTTTAATTTTCGGTCAGATATCTATCACCTATATTCTATATAAACACAAATACTTATTTTATTTCATTTGTGAATTGTTGTTTTTTTTTCTTTAATAAACTGCTACGTACAGTCACATGTTAGCCCCATGCATGTTAAGCTAGATAATTGTCCGTGGTTGATCATTTTTATCCTCATTGGACTTACATTGCATTGCTGGCTCCCCTTGCCTTTTCTAACGAAGAGGGAAGATTACCCCAAAGTGAAAAGGTTTATTTTCCTTATTTTCATTCCCTCTACAGAAGATAATTAACAGATAACAATAATTTCCTGCCCTCAGTCTTCGCTAGTTCGGAAAGCTATTCTCCTTTCTCCCGGGAGTTATAACTTTTTCTGCATCCGCTTTTTGTCCGATTCTCCGTCCGCTCTTCTAGGAACGGTATCCTCTTAGGCCAGTTGCTTCTCTCTAAGGGATGGTAACGGGGATCACACCATGTGAGAATGATAAAGGAAGCTTCTGCTCAATGAAGCCGGATGTCGTGCAACCGAACCCTAGATCGAGAGCCCACACCGAGAGGAAAGTAGACGCTGTTAGCAGTGTATTACGAACAGTGACAAGGGTCAATAGAGCTAGTCTAGCCCCGTTGGGCTAAATCGCATCATCGCTGTTGTACTCGATGAGGGGGCATAAGGGTCGCTGTGGCCCCGGCAATACCACTAGTGTGGTGGGCCGGCATGGAAGTCACCTCAAACTAATGGTCGCAGGATTTTGCCTATTACACGTCATTAATCCGCAAAGCAGGCAACTGTTCTAGATACGGTTCCTCTCTCCAACTAAAACTCTGTTGGGTACAACAGCCCGCTGTTCTATTTCCAATTAACAGGAAGCACGTTATCACTCGTTTCGTTGTCGATGAGACTGCAACACACAACATATGACGAGAGCCCTCCTGGAACGAAATGCACGACTGGAACCGAAATACGTATTAGAAAGTAACAATGTTAGTGTCGATATTTGGTCGACTAATGGTTTTTAGCTGATGCGCATGCATATAAAAATACCGAACGGCATAAGGGTTGCATTGTCAACTGGCTCAGCTTGCCCTTGCACGACGGCACAGGTGCTACTATTGAACGATAAGATCTGGCATTTTTCACCCGCGAACGTTGACCAATACGCACGAATCTGTGCCAAGAATTTTTACGCCCCACCTTTTCGGCTGAGCAATTGCCAAAGGCTTCCTTACCGTTCATAGCAGTGTCTAGGTATCTGTTAAGAAAGTCACGAATTAACAACAGTCTTATAGCCAGTAAGAAGATTTTGTGTTTACGAGAGAGAACCTTTCCTAGCGCATTATTTTCGTCTAATTTAATAGTTAAAAAAAAATCTCTTCGGGCACCTAAAAGGTTATGAATTGTGACTCACGTTACAAATGTACACGGTATCTGCAAAGGATAACTATTGTCATAAAAAGAACGCACAATATTTGTAACGGGACACTGAGAATTCATCATCAATTATTCGGTTAGTAAAAAATAAAATGAAGATTTTTTATGTTGCACGGTGATAAGCAGACTGTTCTAGAGCAGATTCGTGTGATCCATACGCAGAACTTATAGAGTTCGCACTGTTTAAGCAAATTATCAGAAGGTTCATTCATTTAAGAATTACTACGATCACTTTGAGACCTCCGAATTAGCGGTTTGGTAGGAAGCGAATCCAGGAAATATGACTGCGGCAGCGGAGTATCTTTGTCCATAACGCTCAAGGAACTCAATTGGATTCGATCCATTCTCAGTAACTTACTTTATCCTCGAAGGATTTCCGCAAGGTTGGCGCGTTAGGTCTTAACTGTAGAAAATGCGACCATTAAAGCTACGAAAATACATAAACGTGCAGCAATGGCTGCTGAGGGCTTCACAGAAACGAGTTCTTACCGCCAGATTTCTAGCGACAAATACGATCTTTCTATGCATTTTTGTTCACTGAAAATTTAATTCAGTTATAAAATCGGTGCGAAAGCAATTTTCAATTGCTTCGCACCTGTTCTTCCATTTTCGCATTTAAGTTAAGTTACTCTTACGCTAACCCTGTTCTAATTGAACTGCAGTCGTGAACTTTGTCACCAAAGGCCACAATGACCATTTCTAGACTCGGTTCTCGTTCCCAGTCCGCACTACCGCACTGTATTTAACGTACTCGTACACACACTATGCGATGCGTAGCTTTCCTAATGGTCATATATTGTGCTAGAATTAGTAGAAGCATGCAAATGAGTTTGCCATAAGGTCTACGGTTATTAAGAAGGGCATCACCTGTATTATCTTCAAACCCCTTTGCTCATTTGTTATAGACCCCTTACCATATTGGGGCAAACATACATTTACCGCATAGTTCGATGTATAACCAACGGAGTAATCAGTTCATGCTATGGACTTATCTATAAGAAATCGTATAAGAGAGAAAACTTTTACGGGGCAAGATGAATAGTTGCTCGTCATTGCAAATCTGTACAGTTAGGGATGCGTAGGGCGGACAATAGGGTTAACTGACCCGTTGGGACCAGGTGTTATTAATGAAGAAGGCAGGTTACCTAAGTGGTTGAGCGCTTACGGCAATTGAAGTCAATCGGAGTCAGCTCTTCAATAGTATACAGCTTTATATTTGGCTCGCAAGGCTGTTGAGTTCCAAGGACAGATTGCGACGTTTTTCTCCAGAATTGACTCCGACGGTTAGCGCTGCGTGGAGTTCGATCAACCAGACAAGTAGAACATAAAATTCACTGAAGTAAATGACAAGATCCCGTTACTCATACAGTTTAACGGTTATAAGTTCGAATCGCAAAGAGCTTACTCATAAATGATCGTGACTTCTGGACATCGCGTCGTGCGATTGCTGATCGAAAAGCAGGTTGAGAAACATCATTATTACAGCCGAACTCGGGCCTTAGGTCAAAGACAGACAACGTCGATCCAGTGGTCTGCAATTGCCTATTTGCTTAAAGGTTCAACAGCTTAAAAATTTTTCAGTCAACGGGGGACTTGGATTGGCGACTGTAATTCGAAATTGCCTAGTGGGCTAACTTGTTGGTATCAATGCTTCATTCCAATCGCGGAAATATCCATTGCAATGTTGTTTACTTAGCACAGCATCTATCAAGATTGGTACGATCAGTGTATATCACTGTTTCAAAGGAGTTGCTAGGCTGTGTTAGGATCTACAACATAAAAACATCGCTGGATCCGCTCTAGGTAAATCCTTGAAATATATTGAGTTCATACCATCAGCTCATTCTGCAGTTACGCTTACACAGTTCTAGATAGCACTTTGCGTTTCAATTATGGTACGCGTGGGGTAAGCTGACAGCTTACTTTATTTATTAGAAATACCCGGCCTATTAGTAGAGGTCTACGTTTCTTATATACTACTAAAGATTTAACAACACTTCACCGCGTCACATTCGTAGCTAAGAAATTTTTCGCGAACTATCAAACGGATGGACCGAAAGTTGTGCCATTTAATCACAGCATAAAGTTAGTTACATCTTTGGGTCAATCATGTCATGGAAAAGTGGACTCCAAGGTTGAACTATTCCTACTGAGCTCGCAGTAAAGGTAAAGACTAAGCAAGAGGAGTGTAGAGCGGCATTTGAAGATCGATCGTTTATAGCACCGATAGTCGTCGGTAGCCCAGGAAGACGATGGCCACAGCGAGCTGGCTGTGGGCATGCTCACGAAAAAATGCAAGAGTTAGCTTTCGTTCGGACTAAAGACGATACATTTTTGTACATCAAGGCTCTGCTTCTGATAAATTTCCAGCTATTGGTCGACCCTACATTGGCAGCTGCTGGTGAACACAATTACTGCATGGTCGGAACAACCGTGAATTACCATTCGAGTGAAGGAACTCGAAGGCAACGTCAACATGTGATTTTGGACCGAATAGTACACATTGGAGGGTAGTAACTACTTGTCTGGAAGCTGAACCATACAATCTGCCGCGTTGTATGGCTCACGAACGCGCAGTATCGAGTGCGATGGGCAGCTTGAGCGCGACACCAAAAGGCCACTCGAGCCTTCCTTCTACTGGTGAGAAAATTACCAACCATAATGGTGTATACTTCCGACTTTTATAGTACGTTATGCGGGTTTTTATAGTATGTTATATACAAGCATATGGGATAATTAAAAACAAAGTAACATTTCATAGGTACGTCATTAGTGGAAAGTGAGCTGTCAAGGTGTTTTCAATGCAATTCTGGTAAAGCTACAAATTAGGGATTCATGTACGTCACGGCAAATTCTTCTCTTATCGACTTAGCTGTCCTACGGTTAAGCTAACGTACGTCAAAGACGAGGGCCTGTTGCTTTGTCAAATGAGCCAGTTATGGCATCTGTTGCACGGGTTGTGTGTCGCGTGTCTGATACAGAAGACGCACATGCGGTTTTCATTGTAGTTTTTACAAGGTCGATACTTTTTAAAAATGGAACCGATTATGGTGCATATTATTTCTAGCTAAACAATGGATGTACTATGAGTCTTGGACAAATCTTATACTATTGAAATTACCGTTCAGGTTTAATAAATATACTGAAAATACTCGTTCTCTTGTACAAATAACGACAAGCCACTCGTCTGATGAATGTCTAATGACAACACCGAGCGTAAAACTCGAATTATTTCATTTTGCTCCTTCTAACAATTGTTGAAACAATATCGAAAGATTACTTCAAAAACCCATCCACATGAAAGCATGCGCCATACTTCATCGTCCGACTGAATATTCTCGGGATTTACCGAAGCCCTCTTGAGTTAAATAGTTCGCTGAACGGAAAGCAGTGCGCTGGTTTGTACCAAAATTAAGTAACCTCTCTATTAACCCAGGCAACTTCGACTGTATGAGCTGGATGTAAGGAAAACCGACTTCGGTCAGGAAGTTTAACATCGTGTAAAATGTCTCCCCAGACAAATATAGCAAGGTTTAATAAATTGTGTTTTTAATAACCCTCGTTGTTATATATATATATATAATAATGTTAATAACCCTCGGTTTTATGCTTTACTCTTTGGTATTAGTTTTACTATAAGATCCGATTCTAAATCGTGCTCGAATAATGTTTCGGTTTCAAAGACGAAATTTTTTACCGTGCAGTCTCTTGGCGATAGTTCACGGACGTTGTGCTGTCCCCTTGGTTTCGCCTTGGACGAGTTCCATTGTTCATTGAAGATGACAAGCATTCATTATTTTACTTTCAGCCAGTATCTGATTGTAGTAGGTCCGTTGCAACTACAGCCATTCTCTCACGTTCAAGCATTACCACCGAGTTCAATTTCTCTTCAGAAAGCGCCATTTCGTCGCCCGGTTCGTTTCCGGCTGACGGTAGAGATTGGACCACGCCCCGTCTATAGCGACCGTCTGCTTCGGAAGGGTTTTTTCTTGACTCGATTTTCGAAAATCGCGTACAGGATACATATGATTGATTTCTAACTAGTCAATTCACGGAGAACCCATTCTTCACTCAATTCGCGCATTCTTTCTCATTATTGAGCTTATAGTCCTGAAACACGTTACATATGAAATGTTGATTTTTGACAGGTCTGACGGAGAGCCCTCAGACTCCAAGCTCTGCTTTCATGAAAAAACCTTATTGATTGCGACAATGCATCCCTGTTCTTCGGATCCGGACATCTCTTCGCTGATCTTCAACAAGCACCGTTCGCGAGACGTTTGCGCCATTCTCGTACTGTGCTTTTGCTTAGGGTCGTTTTGCCAACGTCTTCACAATTTTTGATGATTTTTTTTCTTCACAATGATGAATTTTCACAGCGCTATAATCTTCGGAGGACAAGAACTTGACAACTTCTGTGTTGATTTTTAAGAGTAAAAGATATTTTTCCTCTTAAACTTATTTCTACTGAAATAAACTCGACCGGCTTATTTGCAAGTTTCTAGAAAACAAGTATTTGCCAGCCGAATTTCTTCCGCGCAGTGAAAAAGTTATTTAAGTTCAAAGTTCGCCAGATTCGCTTGTAACAGTATAATACTTCTACATTTATTGAACTGCTGCAGTTCGAGGGAAACCCAATTCTATGCGTCCAATATTTCGTTAATTATATAATTTGCTTTGCTTATCTATCGGCTTATGCGACTATACAGTCTATCTCATTTCTAGTCCTGGCGGTTTATTGATATCTGAGTACATATATGTAACTCTTCGTTAAGTCTTCCTTGGGCTGTACTGGAAGGTCGTGTGATTGACCACCGACCCAGAGAACGTTTTGTTTGTACCTCGTGAATAATTAATTTCATGTTATAAATAAGATGAATTTGTCAACAGATCAATCAGGGATCCCCATAAAAACGACAAGAGGTGTTCCTTACAGTGCATTGCCCCAAACGAGGCATTTGGCAGTATTTAATTAGTCGTGGAATACGTCTAACTCGTATAATGAAGTGAAGCTAGTCGAAAATGGTGATCTATAGTTTTTTGCGTATACACATATATATATATATATATATATATATATATATATAGATAGATAATTTTTTCGAATAATGAGAAACCAGGAGAATCAGTGAAAAATAGCATTGACCATAGAATTAGCTTCTGACAATCAGGGATTCAGGGGATGATGTTTCCCATGCGTTTTTCCTTAGATCATCTGTATTCTTGTTTCTTCCTAGCAGTTCACAGGACATAAGTAGCTTAGAATTGACGTTGCCATGAAAAAAGTGCGTTTTTGTGGAAGCTCAACACAAGAAGTGTCGTAATGTTCTTCATAACTATAGAGGCTGCTAATTTAAAATTTTGACTAGATTCAGCAGTAATGACTATTACTGGTAGATTTTCTTTAGTGTGTCTTTTTCTGCTGAGTTGGCGGTCTGAGCTTTCCGTTAGTATGATCTACTTTCGATTCTGTTGGCTGGTCATGTATCTGTCTTCAGTAGGATCTTGAACAACTGCGACTCGCTTCACATTAAGCACTCGAAATAATGTTTTGAAGTCTGCAATTTTCGCAAAAACAGCAACGTATATAGGGTTAAATTTCGACAGAAGCATACCGTTTTACTGCTTGCTATTCGCAGCAAAATGTAAAATGAAAGTTATTCGTTGAATCTAACTTACCAAAAACGCAGGTATACAATTTAAGTCTAGCTTGCAAGTAATGCTAATACTAAAATTCGATTGTTGCTTTTATTGACTTATAAAATAAAACTAGTATTATATGAAATAAATCCGCAAACGAAAAATGCAGAGCTCAAAACTGAGCTGACTAAAATCAAGCCTTGCAGACATCATGCTCTTACAGCCCGATGGGGCACCATTTTTCTTGCTAACACGCACTGATCTTTATGCATACTGTTCAACGCGTAAGACTATAAATTGCTTACAATGAAACCTAAGTACGTAATAATGATTTGTGTTTTGTTTTTTCTACTTGGTCTCGTCTCTTTGCGCCCCTGCGCTGATTCTCAATCACGGTACATTCTCCACTGTGTGAAACATGCTATATGGTTAACATGGTTTCACAAGTCGTCTTCATTACTGAAGAGTAAATATACGGAAACGCAACAAGTGCACGACGTTTAACCGTCGTGTAGCAGCAGTGACACTGAAATGTCTGCAAATTTAGAGACAGCATGTATTCATTGCCAAACAAATTTCGTCCAGGCTCAAGATCGTTTGTCGGTCGGTGAATACCATCGCCAAAACAAGCTTCAGGAACCGGTTACGATACCTGTTTTTTTTTTTTTTTTTTAATTAACTTTTATTCATATTGAGTTTTGCCACAAACTATAAATGTCGAGTATAAAAAGCAAATAAGAACATATTTTTTTTTGCACCATTTAGCTTTAGTTAGATGCTGTGGTCGAGCAACAATTTCTCAAAGAATCATTGTATGTATGCTTGTTTAAGAAAATGTGTCTTAAGCGTGATTGTAGATATCTGGGACGATTCGACGAGTTTCGTTTGGTTTTTGATATTTCCAAATTTTAATGAGGCTAATAAATCTAAAGGAAAAAAGATTTGTAACGGTTGGATCTGCCGTTGTAGCCAATGGAATTGATAGCCGATCACGGATTAGCCAATACGCGGACGATAATTTTATCTGAAAAATATAGTACGCATCCTCATTCATATCTACTCGGAAATATACTTGTAACATGATAGATGGACCCTCGTCCAACCCTAGTTCTGCCATTTCCATAAACGTTTTACGAAGGAGTAAAATTAAGATAGGTCCAAAACGGCCTGGACCATGTGTCAATACACTGAAATGAATATGTCCTAACGACACATTCAGAAATGTAGCCTCTATAATATATATTTTGAGTCGGAAGCCGCTACTGGTATTTACAATTGTACCCATGACATATTTTAAAATAAAGATCACATTAATAAAATGATAATTTTCGACAATTAGATTTTAACTAATACGCCATGTCGGAAACGAGTGAAAAGTTTGTGGTTCATATAGCTTACTCGGAGCAGAAAAATACTGAGCTAGCTCTACAATGGCAGCGAGTAATTGTAGACTTGGACCTTCTGCCAAACGACTTATTTATCTGAGCATCCAATAACTGAAGCTTGAATGACTGCATATAGTGAAAATTAAGTATCCCGGAAAATACGTTCACCTGGAAAAGTGACAATTTTAATCGGAGTCTTGTATATTATGGCTTTTTTTCCTATAAGTTACTAGTATAGCAACAATTATGATGGGTGAGTGTCAGTTCCATGATTCTTTCTCATGAACAGTCATCAAGCCAACTCGTCATGCTGCAAAGATAGGCACAAGTAAATTTCTAAATTTTTCTAGCAAATTCTAATTAACACGTTATATGCAGCATCATACTATCACGCTCAGAAGATCAAATGTAATCACTGTGACAGAGACTTATAAAATGAAATCAACTTCTTAGAGTAAGTTCGTTTGATGAGCGTCACTCCAGTTGCCAGAAGCACTGCTCGCGATGACCGCGCGAGCCAACATGGGATATATTTTTCCTGTCTAAACATATTTGCAAATAGAAAACAAGGAAACTGCTCAAGAAGAAGGTAAACTTATTTGAGCGAAGAAATTACTTATCGTTAATCAACTTCATTCTTCATGCTCGTGTATCTTCGGCAGAGGAACAACGACAAAAAGAGGTGCTCAAATGCGATGGATTCCAACAGTGACACGTTAGTGTGCGCTTTCAGAGTCCTATGAAGGTGAGAAAATTCCAAAATGTTTTGGCGATGTCGGAAAGCTTATTCTTTTTTATGTGCATGAATAATGATCATACGTAGTAAACGCATGTGCATTACATTTACATCATCCATAAAACATGTGTTACTATCAGTGCATAGGCTGTTGGAACTCTTTAGACTAGTAAGGAAGCCCGCAAGGTACCAATCGTCGTTGTAGCCGTCACATTTCAAATGATAAAGTTTCGAAAAAGATATGGTTCTGTAAAATTTGCTCACATATTTGAGGAGTGCTTAAAGACTATTTGAAGCTTCTGCGCCGGGAGCTCCCATGAGTAACTCATAAACCTCGACACGTTCAACACCGTTCCTCACTAAACCATAAAAAGCGGCCGTAAGGAGAGGTGTGTATATCCTCTAGTGTCAACTTTAGACTACCGTAAGACGCACCTCTTCTTTTATTAATAGGTAATAAGTATAATAATAATAAAATAAATAATAAATATAGGTAATAAGCAATGTTACGTACATTACTACGATAGTTTTAGTAGTTTACGACATACTTCAAATTCAACTCACAGTAAGTACAGCATAATACTAAAATGAAATTGTGTCTAAGAAAAATATATATATAACCAAGTTATCGTGACCACCTAGAAAATGTTTGCATTTTTTATCTATTATAAGAAACTAAATATGGAAGTTATTAACGTGGACTACACACAACTTCCGTTATGTTTCCTATTATTCTTCTCTCTAGGTGAGTTAACTATCAGCTAGAATACAGAATTTACCTTTTTAAGGTGCAAAATTAAAGGCAGTGAACTTTTGCCTCGATGTCTAGCCCATTTCAGCCAATTTAATTGGTACAAACACCCTAAACACCCCAAACACAAAACCCTAAACAATTTTTATTTTTTTCAAATTTGGAATATGGGAACCATTACCAGTCAGCAAGCATTTCTGAACAAATCAAGAGGTTAGTACTACACCCATTTGCCTTTCTAAACTGCGACACAGATCGATCCGTGCAAAGGTAATCATATTCAACAGATGAATTAACGGTATCTTCAGTTACTTTTAACTACGGAGCATTGTAGTTGATTCGCTTATGTTCATTATGGCAAGTTTCACAATAGATGCGCCAAAGAACGCCGTAGAAGTAGTCCAGTATTGTTTGTCACGCTGTTGTTACTGCTTTGAATGACCCGTGGTCTGTGAAGAGGGAACCTAGACATATCGGAATCATTGTTCTAATCAAGACGAAGTTACAGCAACAGTAATAGATCCAATGTAAATATAGTATTTCATCCATTAGGAGGTTGTCTGCCTATAGATTGGTGTGTACATACCCAGATAGCGTCGCACGTAAGAATGCTATTTCAGATCCGTAAAAAAAAATTAAACGAACGCCGCTGTGTCTAAACATTGAGATAAATCGCGGTGAACGGTGCCGGTGTGCATCAACCTGTCGTGGACGTTCCGGAACTGACGAACGTTTCGAGTGGTTGCGATTTGTCCAGCTATTCATAATAAATCCCCTTTCGACTAATATGCTGTACACTAGACATCGGTGTTTGCGATAGATAAACTGACTACTGTATATATATATATATTATATTGCTATGCCACAAATGCATTCCTTACAACTTCCCCTCGAAAAGTTGTACGCTATTCTATTAACAGCAGCAGCAACAGCAGTAGCAGCAATAGCAGCAGCAGCAGCAGCAGCAGCAGCAGCAGCAGCAGCAGCAGCAGCAGCAGCAGCAGCAGCAGCAGCAGCAGCAGCAGCAGCAGCAGCAGCAGCAGCAGCAGCAGCAGCAGCAGCAGCAGCAGCAGCAGCAGCAGCAGCAGCAGCAGCAGCAGCAGCAGCAGCAGCAGCAGCAGCAGCAGCAGGTAATGTTGAACGTGGCTGCAATTGGAGACGCGGCAGGGTGATCTATCGAATCGAGCGCATGCGTCTTTGAAGCAACGAGGTATTACGTACAACTGACTCCCTGCTGCGAGAAGTGCCATTCATAACGAACGAAAAAACGA
>NW_019211456.1:18863142-18890627 GCF_002443255.2 Varroa destructor
ACTAGTAAGGAAGCCCGCAAGGTACCAATCGTCGTTGTAGCCGTCACATTTCAAATGATAAAGTTTCGAAAAAGATATGGTTCTGTAAAATTTGCTCACATATTTGAGGAGTGCTTAAAGACTATTTGAAGCTTCTGCGCCGGGAGCTCCCATGAGTAACTCATAAACCTCGACACGTTCAACACCGTTCCTCACTAAACCATAAAAAGCGGCCGTAAGGAGAGGTGTGTATATCCTCTAGTGTCAACTTTAGACTACCGTAAGACGCACCTCTTCTTTTATTAATAGGTAATAAGTATAATAATAATAAAATAAATAATAAATATAGGTAATAAGCAATGTTACGTACATTACTACGATAGTTTTAGTAGTTTACGACATACTTCAAATTCAACTCACAGTAAGTACAGCATAATACTAAAATGAAATTGTGTCTAAGAAAAATATATATATAACCAAGTTATCGTGACCACCTAGAAAATGTTTGCATTTTTTATCTATTATAAGAAACTAAATATGGAAGTTATTAACGTGGACTACACACAACTTCCGTTATGTTTCCTATTATTCTTCTCTCTAGGTGAGTTAACTATCAGCTAGAATACAGAATTTACCTTTTTAAGGTGCAAAATTAAAGGCAGTGAACTTTTGCCTCGATGTCTAGCCCATTTCAGCCAATTTAATTGGTACAAACACCCTAAACACCCCAAACACAAAACCCTAAACAATTTTTATTTTTTTCAAATTTGGAATATGGGAACCATTACCAGTCAGCAAGCATTTCTGAACAAATCAAGAGGTTAGTACTACACCCATTTGCCTTTCTAAACTGCGACACAGATCGATCCGTGCAAAGGTAATCATATTCAACAGATGAATTAACGGTATCTTCAGTTACTTTTAACTACGGAGCATTGTAGTTGATTCGCTTATGTTCATTATGGCAAGTTTCACAATAGATGCGCCAAAGAACGCCGTAGAAGTAGTCCAGTATTGTTTGTCACGCTGTTGTTACTGCTTTGAATGACCCGTGGTCTGTGAAGAGGGAACCTAGACATATCGGAATCATTGTTCTAATCAAGACGAAGTTACAGCAACAGTAATAGATCCAATGTAAATATAGTATTTCATCCATTAGGAGGTTGTCTGCCTATAGATTGGTGTGTACATACCCAGATAGCGTCGCACGTAAGAATGCTATTTCAGATCCGTAAAAAAAAATTAAACGAACGCCGCTGTGTCTAAACATTGAGATAAATCGCGGTGAACGGTGCCGGTGTGCATCAACCTGTCGTGGACGTTCCGGAACTGACGAACGTTTCGAGTGGTTGCGATTTGTCCAGCTATTCATAATAAATCCCCTTTCGACTAATATGCTGTACACTAGACATCGGTGTTTGCGATAGATAAACTGACTACTGTATATATATATATATTATATTGCTATGCCACAAATGCATTCCTTACAACTTCCCCTCGAAAAGTTGTACGCTATTCTATTAACAGCAGCAGCAACAGCAGTAGCAGCAATAGCAGCAGCAGCAGCAGCAGCAGCAGCAGCAGCAGCAGCAGCAGCAGCAGCAGCAGCAGCAGCAGCAGCAGCAGCAGCAGCAGCAGCAGCAGCAGCAGCAGCAGCAGCAGCAGCAGCAGCAGCAGCAGCAGCAGCAGCAGCAGCAGCAGCAGCAGCAGCAGCAGCAGCAGCAGCAGCAGCAGCAGCAGCAGCAGCAGCAGCAGCAGCAGCAGCAGCAGCAGCAGCAGCAGCAGCAGCAGCAGCAGCAGCAGCAGCAGCAGCAGCAGCAGCAGCAGCAGCAGCAGCAGCAGCAGCAGCAGCAGGAGCAGCAGCAGCAGCAGCAGGTAATGTTGAACGTGGCTGCAATTGGAGACGCGGCAGGGTGATCTATCGAATCGAGCGCATGCGTCTTTGAAGCAACGAGGTATTACGTACAACTGACTCCCTGCTGCGAGAAGTGCCATTCATAACGAACGAAAAAACGATAAGAACAACAGCAGCTACTACTACTACTACTACTACTACTACTACTACTATAAGCACAACAATCACTCAGGGGGGAGGGGGGCCTCGCGCGAGTCACGTACTTACGACCCGATTCGATCAACGCGGGCCCTCAACTACGTCTGTTAGAAACATCATGGCAATCGATTCAACCACCAATAGAGGCTTGTACTGGCAGCGATTTAAAAAACATACATCGACGCAGTAGGGGGAAGGAGGGCAGTCTGCCATTTATGATGCTCATAAGTAGGGCGTTATAAAAAGAAAAGCGTGGGTCTAAACATGATTATTCTAGACCATTGTATGGGCACTGGAAGCATTTTTCGAATTGTCAATGAGTCTAATTATGTGGCCTATTGGCAGGCCTATAAATTATATTGTAAGAAAAAAAGGAGATCTAAGTGCTCTGCCACTGCGCTCAATTTAAGATTTATCAAGCAGAGAAGTAAAATTTTTCTATTTCGATTCCCGGTGTATTGGCAGCTTTCACATCTCGCAATGGACAACATTTAACTTACTACACCATTTCAGTTCGCTAAAATCATGTATGACATATTTTCGTCAAATGATACGAAGGATGTCTAATGGAAATATGGAATATATGTGCAGTTATACTTCGTTTAAGGGCACCCCATCGCAGACCTTGTTGAATTGACCACTGCTTGCTTAACAAAGTAGAGCACCCGACTAATATGAGACACATAAAGCATGACGATGAAAATGCCACACTCTTGTAGAATTCTGTTGTCACGTGCTCCTGTCGTCTTGGAGCATGTCCGTCCTCCTGTGTTTCGCCATACCATGTAATATGTGTTTATGCATTATTTGTACACGTGTACGCCTTGTTGAGCACCTATTACGCTCTTACTCTGACCGCCAGGCTGAAAAGAAAGATTTATGCGCTTCAAATTAATTAGCGTAAATTCGCTATGGCACCGGCACGACAGCAGCCTTCATAATAGCCGAGTAAAAGGGCCGGCTTCATCATCACCTCATCACGGCTATCGTTCCATTACCCGACCTGAAACCTCAGCTCCTTCTGGTCTCATTTTTCTAACGATGCCAAAGTGACCCATCGGCGAAGCTCTATTCCGTTCCTTCCTTTGCCTCCGAACAACTTAGAACGCTGTCTTCTAATCGCTTCACGTATAACTAGTTTCGTAATAGCGACCACAAAGATAGCTAATAACAGCTCGATCGGAAGACTACAATAGCCAAACATAAACGATATTAATGATCCGAGAATATATATATATATCGTAGGTAATACTGGTTATTACTGGAGCCTTCCTTTTCTCTGGAAGCTGCGTTTTTGGTATCGGCCTGGCTGCTGTTTACAGTTTGTTTTTTGTTGTTTTTCCAGGACGTGCCAGGAACAAGCCATTTTGAGCTACTGGTGATTAGCGCTAACTGACACTTCTAGGTGAACTTAGATGCTCACTTAACAATATAGACAAAGCGCATGAATTGAACACGTGTGTTAACGCTTGTTCGGTCTCGACCGCATAATTTCTGCTCATGTTCTCTTAGTTGACCTACATCCCTTAGGCCTTTCTTATACCTCACCCCTGGCCCTTTTTCCTTTTACATTCTGGAAAGACGACATTTGTTTTATCTTTTTCTTTCACTTTTCTTTAATTTACATAGATGAGTTTTCGTTTTTAGCGAACTGGCGGAAAACTCATGAGACACAAAAATCTCCTGATATTGTAGAATAAATGAAAAAGTGGCCACTAGAACCCTCTTGAGTACTTGCCTTCGTATACTTCGGCCCTCCGGCTTCGTTTTCGATTTTGCCCGGGGGGCAAGACTGCGGCCATTTGTAAGTTCTGCTTTCTCTAAGTCATGCGTTCTTCAGTGCGCTGCTGCTACTGTCAACATACGGAGCGATGTATGGGCCAAACCATATGGCTGGGAGCATATACACTTGACGTTTAGACATGGGTCTATCCAAGAGCTAGGAAACGGACGGAGCATTTGTATCTTTCGTTTACCGTGTGCTGTTATGGAACCCTTACTGCCATGCAGATCAGCCGACGGTTGATTTTGGTAAGCACTCGATATTGTCAGTTCAGCGGATTTTCAGACTGGAATATTATACCAGTTACCAGCTATTCCTTTTCATGCCTTCTATTGTCACAGTATATACAGAGCTTTCACAGGGAGGTTTAAGAAACACCCAGTGAATATATCGTTTAACTACGATACCAATCGGAAGCGCTCTAAAAATACGATGTTCGCATAAGTCGAACATATGAGTCAGTTAGGAAATAAGAATTTCGTCGTATATAAACTTGAAGTATCGCCGAATTGAGTTTTTTTTTTTGTTGTTTTTTATCCAGCATCATCAAAAATGAAGGTGTTTGCAAAGACTTCTCAATTCATCCTGCGGGATAAGAGCATTAGGCTCTTCTTCGTTTATCTACTCTGTGCCGATTAGCAGGCCTGCTACGACATCAGGCAGCTTATCTGAAAGCGACCGTTACCGAGGTGGTACATCTAATAACAATCATAGATATTGCCATTCAAACATTCGAATTGTTTTTTTTGCATAACTAATAAACGAAAAATAACAGCTATCCATATATTGAGCCGCCGAAGGCTGTTGAAGTTCTTGTTCAGCTGGAAGGCCGCTGCTGGACATGCATTCAATATAGATAGCCGTATTCTATCGGTGCTAGAATTAGACTGCAGCATGCGTAAACTACTTGACTGTAGTGACGTGTTCTGTGTATTTTGGTGTATGCAGGATTGATCGGGATTTCATTATTTTAAGGAAGGAGCGAAAATTTATCGATGAAATGAGCTGGAGACATATATGCTTTTGATTAGAACATTAATTATATTAAACGTGTTGCTTTGCGTGTTTATCGCTTTTGTTGTATTGACTATTGCAATATGTCAACGAGCTCCAGCAGGCGTTGAAAAACGGATCCTTCAAAGATTATAGTAAGGTGGCGCCAAGATAAATCTTCACTTGCGTGAAAAAAGGACAAGCTCGATTTATTCTACATTTCTGCGCACGAAAAGAAATCACATACAAAGAAAAAAGGGCAGGCAATCGCAAGCTGAGACCGAAAAGATTATGGCCTTTTTCTGCCTGTCCTTCGGCCTGTGCCAAGTACGACTGAAGTTTGTTGAACCGCCTTCAATACAGCGACCGAGCACGCAGTGCGGACGTAGCTGCTATACCAATGGGAATTCGCTAGATAGTTTCGGTGATTCACACCAGCCTTGATATAGATACAGATGTGCACGGTGCGACGATAACGGCTCTACGTGTCCGTTAATTTACTTTCAACATTTGAACGAAATGCATTAGCTATCAAATTCGGTCACGGAAACGACACAATATTAGGAATACTCTATGGACGGAACGGATCGCCTTAAAAATGAATTTCAATCGTGCTGAGAAAGGACGATCCGATTAGTAGCAACGCGTATCCAAGAGATACACACAGAGATGTCTGATTGAGGTGATATATTCGCACAGCAAGTCATCTGTTGGTCAGCGGAAATAGAATATGCTTTTTAAGTAGACACCAAAATAATGTTCTGTCTGTGAGTTAGCTATGAAAGAAAACTAAGATTTTGTCTTCTTCTTAGGTGTCTTGCATGCGAGACATCTAAGAAATAGAGTCGAATGGAAATATAACTAACAACCTCATAGGTAATAGTATATTGAAGATCTCATAGATATAGTTATGCTCAAATGTATCAGCTTGCTCGCAAACGATCGAGGCTCGGTGTTCCGCCACATTATGGATAGCTATAACTGACGTTTTTGTATTTATGATAAACTTTTATCATAAGGTATAATGCTGACCTATATGACATGGCGGTATGGTCTCTTAATACTACGACGGCGCTTCAGACAGTGCGGTGCGATCAATTAGTACGTTTACTCGAACGGTTTCAGATATAATCGCACGTCTACATCACCTGTCACATTCCCAGATGCTGCCATATTAACCTGCATGCATCCGCTCCGACATCTTCATTGCGGCAGGCTGTTCCGAGGCACAATAGCGCCATACACAAAGCCATAGAAATGAGACGCAGAAACTGAATCGATGTAACAACGAGCGTTTCGTGCATATAGTATTTGTCACTTTTTTGAGTTTTTAGTAGGTGACTGGACGTTCTGCCTTTTGGCGCTACTGGTTTTGACAACCTGTTGGAATCAATCTACAGGGCTTGATCATCAGCCTGACGTCCTAGTTACCAGGCGTCTTGCCATGCATGCAGCTCGACGGCCTGCTTGACGTAATTACGGCCTGTCATGTGCATATGTGTGCGTGTAAGTGTGCTTATGCTACACGATGTCGTAAGCTCAATCAACGACTGGACGTAGCCAAGCTTTTTTAGACCGATACCTAATTCTTCTGTCTATTTTCGCCTAGTTATCATAGCGCAACCGTCTTCTGCCTGAGACCTGATTGCCGCTTGGGAATCACCTAGATATCTGCGATACGACAGCTCATAATCGAGGCACCCAGAGCGTATCACACCACATACTCAATGATGTCACTGCCACTACGACTGCTACTGTATAAATGTGTCGTTAGCGGTTCCTTTTTTGATTGTTCGTTCCTTAGATTTTACCGACTTCGACTAATAAGACTGGCGTACGCTAACGATCGCTCACGCAAAGAGGCCTATGGCATTTGAAAAAGAAACCGTTAGAAATTGTCTTCTCTACGGATTTGGACACAAAGTCCTATTTAGTTGAACATAAACATTTTGCAGACAACAGACGTTAACAATGACGCCAAAGTTAGGCGTGCACACATCTCCTGTCACACCACGTTATTCCGCCAAGTACCTCATTGGGATATGTCATTCTAGTAAATTCACTAGTGTCTGAAGCTGAGGTGACAACTTTGGACAGCTGCTCCATGTCGCGTCACTCTACCACAAAAAAGGCTCGCATTTTCTTGAGTACCTTGCTCGTCGATCATGCAGTGGATGAAACCTGAAAAAAATTGAAGTTCTATCGTGCCAAAACAGTCATTTTTCGTTCTTTTTTCTCCCATAGACGCGTGTTTTGCTTGTCAATGACTTCTGCAGCCTCCGCAGCTGACAGACAACAACAACAACTGTGTACAATCTTATTTATTTTTTGTAGTTCACACATAGTCAATTTGGAATAATGATTATCTTCCTTATCAGATTCCAAAGCGTCCCTGCGAAACGTTTTGCAGCTGATTCCCTTAACAATCTTTTGTTGCTACTGGTTAAATAGTTGCGTGTTTGATTGCCATTGGCGTCTTTTTCATTTGTTCCTATTCTCGCCGGTTCGTTTCGCTTCCCGCCTCGTTTTTCGTTCTGTTCATTGCTAACGTTCTCGCACAAAAACGCTATTACTTCTACAACTTGTAGCAGTAGTCGTCATAATCATAAAGACAACGCGCTTCCGACGGTTCCCATCATCGACATTGTCGTTATCATAAACACCCACATACATATATACATCACATTTTTATGCTATAGAGACGTTACTGCTGTTGTTGCGCTTTGATAATTTTCTACTTATCTTTCTCTATTCTTTTCTCCGTATTCGTTGTTTATTATAGGCGCCTCCAACGGTCATAGCAGTTATTATAATGCATTTATTATATTTTTGTATTATGTTTATGTAGTTGTAATTGTCGTTTTTGTGGTCTAGGCTCACCCTCCCTCTCGCTCTGACCGTCGAATCGAATCGGTGTTAACCCCTGGAGGCACTTAATACACAGACACACAGGTAGACTAATACAAAGACATTCAGGCAGCCAAACGCTCGTCCTCTCGCCACTGACATATTAAAGTGCGCACACTTCGTGTACGACACAAGCACACATGCACAACAACAGAAGCCGACAACAAGGTGTCCAGAAAGCTTGAGACAAGATGGTCGAATCTGTCCGTTTTTTTGTTGCTATTCTGTTGACGCTATTCATGTCGCCACCCTCCCCATGGTCATCATCATCTTGATACATACAAATCACCACGACTTGCCTTCATTTCTAATATAATCATCAGTAGCAGCATGAACACCATCGACAGACATCAGCATTGCCGCCATCATGACTATCATTATTATTATTACTATCATGATGAGCGTTACGCAGGGGAGACAGAACAGGGCAGGAAGCGCGAGAAAAACGAAACAGACGAACTTCCGACCAAGCAAATGCTGGCCAGTTGGCATAGCCGGCAGTGGACTGCGGTGACCGGGGACCGCATGAGCGGATAATGGCGACGACGAGTCACAAAGCGAAACGGCACGGGGAGAGTGACCATTAGTGATAACAAGATGATAGTTGTGTTTTGGCAGCATTTTTTTCGCTTGCTTCATTTTAGCAGTGCAGCAGCAGCGGCGGCAGCCACAGAGACACATAGTGAAGCGGGTTACGAATAGGGCAGTTGGGGAGCTAGAGAGAGGGGTGGACAGAGGGGTCTGTTTTTGCTCATCTTCCCCGCTGCTGCATCGGCTGTTTCTGTTCTGTTCGCAAAAACACCAACAACAACGCCGATTCCTGCCGATGACAACACAGCAACATATATATACATGCATATACATAAAGAAAAGTGGAAATACTAAGCTGCAACGGGCGATAACGTTCGTGTTGTATTGCGGCTGATGCTTTCCGGACATCGGATGCTCATGGACGTCGGACACTCGTCGTCGTTCGGGCTCGTTCTGTGGTGGCCAGCCGCTGCTGCTACTGTCGCTACCCCTATTAGATGGTAACGACGACGGGACGATAGAAGTGATGATCGTAATAGTTGCGATGAGCGCACGAGCGTCTGCTTGAAGCAAATAGCAGAAGCAGCAATGGCCGTGGCCAGGTGGTCCTCGTATTTCGCTGCCGCTTTCGCCATCGACTTCAGACGAAAACGACAAAAGTTAGCTTCTCGAACTTTGTTCCATAGTCAGTTATCGGTGTTTTTCTCGGGAGGACCGAGCAGCAGCGCTACTACTTCTGTTGTTATTTAACCTACCATGGGCCTGCTGTCGTCAGCGGTCCTGTGGCAGGCATTGTAGCTTTCAGCTCAATAGAAACAACTGACAAAATATAGATCTATATGTGCCACCGATGCCGTTATGTTAGCCTGGTGATGATCATTATTGTGTTGATAGGAGTTATGATAATGAGCGATTGGGTTCTGGGGTTAGCAGCTAAAATAATCTGGGTGTGGTCCAGCAATGTACGTGTTGTAGTTCCAGCCGCGTTTCTAAAAACTACCAGCGTGTCGAAAGTTTCAATCCTAATCAATCCCTGCTGATGATAGCTAAGGTGAATGGTTCTCTTGTGGCAAAATATGTTGGGAATGACGAACAACTTGAACAAGGAAGAAGCCGCAGGGGGAAATAAGCAACATGGCGATAATGAGGGCTGATAGCAATAGGATTCGCAAATGTGACACCGGGGGCCGAGGGAGTGGGGCGAAAAAAACAGAGTAAGGAAAATAGATGTAGAAGGCGCAAAACGTCACAGTCGGAATGGAACAGAACACTGATGATGACAATGGTCCTTGGCTGGGCCATATGTAAGGTGTGATAACCAAGAGAATGAAAATAAATGGTAGCTATCACTTTGGAGTGTACTATGGAGAAAATCTAAGGAAAAGCTGAAGGCCGCATGTTGTTTTTTGGATGAACGATTCCTGGAAGGGATGATCTCCTCTAGGTAAAAACAGGCGGCATAACCTCCTCTAAATAGCCGACAAAAGAACTAAGTGGATTACGATGGACAATTGCCCGTAATTGTAGAGGTGAGCCTTTCCACGCTTCGAATTGACACTTGCCAATGTCGAACGAGAATTTTATCGTTCATAGCGAAAAGCAGACCTGAATAAATTCAATAAGTATATGTAATTAGTTACATACAAAACAGTCACACAAGAATGCTGTTTTTTTTTGGTGTCTATAGCTGTTCAACCTGAATAAATCAACGAATAATGTTGTTTGTGTAAAGAAAAAAAAATCAGCAAGCAAATTTTCTATAAGCTTACATACTTATAGCTATGTAAGTGTTAGCACTGTGAAAAAATTGCAAAGCTGGTTTTTCTATTAAGCTCTAGCCGAGTTTGTAGGGCTTTGAAACGAATAAGCCAAAAGACTGAATTAAATATTTAATTTAATCAACTTATTCTTATGATTATTATTATTATTACGATACTATATCAAATTTAATGTTCCATCCCGCGAAGGATTTGGATCAGAAACTACCTTCTCTGAACGTTAAAATGCTTTAAAACACATATTCGCAATACGATAACTGCTATTTCGGCTGGCATTTGTAGAACGACTATTATAAATGCTCACCATTTTGAGGAATTGTAAAGATAGCTCATTCGCGGAGCCATACTTTGACCGTCAATATCGACTTTTGTAAATTATCGTATCACGAATAAAAATGTGCACTTAAAAAATGGCCATGTTTCTCCTTCTAGAAACAGAGTCAATCACCTCAAAATCTGACGGTGCTCAACAAACGTAGAACCGAAGTCAGCTACAACACTTGCAGCACTACGAGCATCGTGGAGCACTTCTCGACAGGTTTCTAGCCTAACCAGCTATCTCGATAATTTTTCGAAAACGACAAACGTTTTTGTTTGTCATTGTTCCTTACCTTTTACTCTATGCACAACAAACGCCCCTTTTGGGCATAAATTTAAATGATCTGTAGAACTGTAACGTCCTGTTTTTACATTGATTGCCTTTTACAGAACAAGGCTACCCCAAATATTCAAGTCTACGGCTAGAGTCTACGGCTAGAATCTACGGCTGTACAATTGAAGCGTCGGTTATAAGGAATAGGGGGTAGGGACTGAATAATGTTGGCAACGTAGCCCATGTTTTTTCCAAAAAGCAGCGTTACAATCAAACTGGAAATGCTAGATGTCTAAACTTCCGCCTACACTTATATGTTCTAGCATAAGTACGATAACGTACGGGTTCGCCTCGACCTAGGTACTGTGTGGATGGTTCTGTGAACGACTTTTGTTTTAAAATAAATTTATAGAGACTGAAAGATCACTCTTATGCGTTTTCAATGAGGCATTCGTAATTCTTATATGAGACTAAGTCACTTTACTCGAACCACAGAAACCATCTTGCCGAACGATTTATTAGCTCTTTGACCTAACTGAAAGCTCTACTTGTTAAAAATGCCTAGCTTACTTGTAATAGAGGCCTTAAAAAACCCTGTTTCTAGGGGGCAAAGAGCGCTGCCAACAGTTGTCAAAAATGGGATAGGCCGCATGTACATTTTTTAGCGTGACATTTTCATACCGAAGATAAATAATCGCCACTTGAATCACTACGCTGAGAAAATTGATTTTTCTAACATCAATTATTGTGTGAACTCCCTCTCTACTACCTAGACAATCGAGTTTATGACGAACTGACTGGCGTCCTATTCTTTGTGGCCTGAAAGGTCGCGTTCAACCAACTCTAGGCGATTAGATGTGGCGTTAGACACAGCCAATGCGAGCGTGCCTTTTTTTCCAGGCAATTTATCACTGGCTCTCTGCTCCAAAGCCAGTGAGCAAGCAGGCAATATGAAATCTCTGTTACTCGTTCATTCGTTCGACTACACCTGGAAGTAGGTTTTTAGAGTAATGACAGGGTTCAGAATGGTTCGTGGCCGCTTGAAGGAAGAAGAATTAATGTGACTATCTACCGGTCATATAAGGATTTTTATCGTATTTTTTTCGAGAGCGCTTGCCTTAGTTTCGTTTCATGTCAACGACTTAAGCCCCTATTTCGTTACATGACGATATGAAAGGCACACATTCTCCCTCTCTTGAGCTGTCTTAAGAAAGTCTCATAGTAAGCTAATGTTCTGCTTTGAGAGACCAATTCTAAAGTGACTATTGCTGGGTAATAGAGCGCTTTAAAGCTTTGGGCTACAAGAGAATTGGTACGTTATTTAAATACCAAGCAGGATAAACAGCAGATCTTGTCAACGGTGTTGACTAAAGAACGCCGTGCTTTCGTTGTCTGATTCGAATTCTCAAAGATATTTTTTTAGCTTTGTTCTATGACCTGATGCCTTTCGTTTGCAATGATCATGTCTATTTGTAACTTCGATCTAGTATGGATTAAGTTCGTCAGACAGAAAAAATAATTCACACGCCTCCTCTGCGCGCAGCGCCTTCATTCGGATGAACTGGTGAAGCCGAATACCTCTAGTCACCGGTTAAAGCATCTTGCGCGCCACATATCACGATGCGCTGTAAACCACTACGGTTTCTTCAGGCATCATCTGCGATATAGTACACGTGTCATCTTTACTTTTTGCCCGTCGATCGTCATATGTCCTCTTTTCCGGCTCATTTCGTGATAGCATCAGAACTAAACAGTATGAAATCAGTATGACAGGCGCCGAAAGGTTTCAGAAGCACTTGAACCGAGTAGCATAACGCGGCGGCTGTCAAGAATGAGCTAGAATTAAAGAGTTGGAAAAGGGCCGAGCAGGCAACAAGGAAAACAGAGGGCGCTTCTTCTTTCTGCGCAGGCCCACCAGAGCCGGGATGATGACGCAGAAGGCGATCAGGACAAAGAAGAAAAAAGAAACTTGCTGAATTAATAAAAATTACCCCCAGTCAAACGTCTCCCGACAGGGTTATCAACACAACGTACAAAGAATCGAGATAACGGACACGCACACGTTTCAGGCAACACCCACACACGCAAATACTACCTGACAGGCACAACTTGCGAAAGGTACGGGTAGGAACAACGACGGAAAATCAGGGCAAATACTGGAACAAACGACATAAGGCGAACACATTTACCCACACAGTATCACCCTTCACTGCCGGCCCCCTCCGCGATGGAAGTGCTATGCTGAGTTCATGGGTAGATAGAAAGGCATTACGCCGACCCCATTGGCGCTCCTACACAGTGCGCACAAATGCGAAAAATCCTGAATATCAGGAAATGCTACTACTGCTTTTGAGGAACGACGACGGGAACGAGTGAGCGGAATATTTACGGACCGGGGCCTGTTTACAGCGGTGGACGGAGAAGAAACAGCAGCAGTCGCCGCCGCTTCGAGCCCCTCGGTAGCATCGCCGGCGTCGCCACCTCGCTGCGTTGCACGTTAGCGCCGGGCGTGACTCCGCAAGCGTCGTCCAAAACGTAGCAGCAACGAGATTGCCTTCCACTGAGGGCGAGTGGACGCTCCTAGCTGGTGCCCCTGTGGAAGGGGCTGGGACGCTGATGGCTCCCTCCACTTTGTTCGTCCCTTTTACCATCTTCTCATACTCTCGGTTCTGTCCTATGTTGCTCTGTCGTAGCCGTGATAGCTGCGGCGCTAGCAGCAGCAGCAGCTACCGACGTTCTAATGAAATTTTTTGTTCGTTCCCCTTTATGATACCACCCGTCCGAGGGCTGGGGCCGCGCGCCCGGTAAAGCCACGAGGCATACGTTTTCGCCCAAGCATAGATGGTGAGAAAGAGAGAGGGACAAATTTACCCCCATCCGCCACTCCTTAACGTATGTCCCTAGAGTCTATCCTCTCACAAAAATAGTCGGCAATGCTGAATAACTCGGTGTGAAAAACAGCAAAAGGTCGATGAACGTGTCTACGGCGCATAGACATAATGGCAGTCGCGCCCTAACACTAGCAGAGTATGAAGTAATACTCCGTATCTACCTTGAGCGCATACATTTAGATTAACACAGTGTTAATCAGCCTGAACGTTTCTTTGAGAATTTGTAGCGGCCTTTAAACCTACACGTGAATTATTGCTCGCTGTCAGATGCGCCCACTGAGAAATAGGTTTGATTCAGCCAATGAAGGGTTAAAATCCGTTTATATATTGGATTATTTATGATGGCAAAAGCCCAGTAGTAGGTTGTCGAATGAACTTATTTCTAACCGAAATTAATTAAGCCAATTTCTCTGCCTAAAGTTCCGAATAAGTTCTCAGTGATTAATATAAGATATCCTATACATTTTAATAATATATTATTACGAAATATATCCGTTTGTCAATATATTGTACTAAAATAATGTAAAATCATAGATTGTACGGACAATTTGGGTTATTCTTGGAGAGCTGATATTATTATTGAGATCAAGCGATCCTACTGATTACAATAATAAAGTCATGAGCTGTTAGTCATTCTGTGCGACAACGGTTTCTCACACCTTTCATTCGATGCTCAAATTGAAAATGAAAATAAATCGAGCGATCGATGTGGAAGCAAGCTAAACATACGAAGGCGACTCATTTGAGAAGTAGATTGAACCCTTAGATCAGAATTTTCCAACCAAGGCAGACCAAATTCTCCTTAGTTCTTCGTGTAGATGATGTAACTTCAAAAAGACGAGCAGGAAACAATTAGATTTCTCTGTATTGTTCGAAATTAAGTCTGAGGAATCATGGAGATTCGTCACATTTTGAAACTTACCAATCGCCACTAAAGCTGTAAATATTTTCTGTACAAGCACATCAAAGTAAGCTTTTTCTTTTACCATGCAGCACGCTCAGGAATCGTTAAGCATTATGCCAGCGAAACGTAGCAGATGGCCTACCTACGACCAGAACCAAATGCAAATTTCGCGAATGACCACGAAAACACAGATTTATTACAGCAAAAAACTCTATCGTCGACACATAACAGCCTACCCTCATTCTGCTTAATTTTACCCATATATGCTAATAGACTTACGTATGGCTAGCGAGAATTCTAATCAATTTAACGGTTAATCGCACCATCACCGTTGTCCTCTCCTTTGTCTATGAAGAACTGTACTAAGCTAGATAACTCTCTAATCTAGTTGATTTCGGCGCCCCTTCAATAGCACAACCCAGTCGACAATCGGAAAAGTCAACATACACATGAAACTTTACGTAAGCGTATTGATTGGCAGAAAATTAATCAACTGTAGAATGGAACCTTGCAGGATAAAATATGAGGAGCAATTCTTGTTACCGCTCCTGGTCTTTGTTGTTTGAAAACGCCTGTCGGCAACGGGATCCGCCGGGGTAAACGCTTAATACTGGCCAATAACTATTCTCAAGCACAGCCAAATACAGCGAATGTGAGATATAAGTATCATTAAAGAGCAAGTACAGATCATTGAAATCATACCACAAGCGAGATTGCTATTTGCTTATAATATCTATAAATATTATCTGATTTGTGTATACCGTTTAGATGCTTCACTCTTGTTTCTGTTGACCAAAATTAGGTAACTAGAGGCACTTTTCTCTGTGTTAGCTTTCATCGACAAAGTTTAGCGAGCAGGCTTGCTTTCAAGTGCCGTTACGTCGTGGCCACCACTCGTTTCACATTTATTGGCGATTTCTTTCTCCATCCAGCGTGTAGTCCTCTTCGACCTCGTTTAAGCACACACACGCAGCTGAACCCCTTGCCCGACGCATCGTTTAGAAAGTACCGTACTCCACCTGTGCAGTGGTTGAAGTTTTTGGGCGTGTAGCAAGAACCCTACTCACGTGCGCCCGAATGGCATACAAAAGAAGGAAAGCCATGCAGGCCAAAAAACGGAGCGCGGAGTTGCGGCGGGGCAAAGCAACGTGATGTCTCCACAAGGAGCTTAGAAAACGCAAGGCGCGCAAGGGTATTTTCAGCACGGCCGTTTCACTGCTGCTACTGCTGATAGAACTGATATTAGTTCTAAGGAGAACGCTGTAAAGAACCATAGAGAGTAAAAGCTAAAGATGGATTGCCTTAGAAGAGCAGTGGAAAAATTCGCTCTCTGCGATCGTTTTTCGTGAGCTGGTAATTTCCAACCCTGCAAAATGATTTCGAACATTTTGCGGCTTTGGCCCGTCGGAAGTGGAGAAACTTAGGCCTAATACATTGTACTCATATTGTGTGGTATATAGTAGATGAAATCGGGCTGTTGCGGGATCGGCATTTACATCGTAGCCTGAATATACTAGCAGCTATTGCCTCTATAACACATGCAAGAGAGGATTGATATGGCGGTAAACAGAATACGCACCCTGACAAAAACACAATAGCATGATCGAAGTCTACAGGCAGAAGAATATGTGAGTGGGTGATGCAGTGAGCGTGTGAGGCGGAAATAACGAGCGGCTACAGGAATAAAGTTAACTCAATGACATTACGTAACTTTTCACGTTATGATACGTGAGGCCTCTGATTTTTTCGTTTCTCTTTCGGTCATTTTAGAAAGGCAAAGGCGGAACATGCTGACGAGAGAATTGCATAAGCTGTACAATAAGATAATGTAGGTTGATGGACCTCATGATTACTGTAGGTGCAACATCTTTTAATTTCACTTACTTATTGATGATAACCTAGGGCTATCTTGGATTAAGTTATCGATTTCGATTAGAACACAAAAATGATAAAAAAAAAAAAAGGAAAACTATTGATGATTGAAAAGGATCTGGGTAATTATATATTGCTAGGAACAAATTAATTAATCATAAAGCCCGTTTTTACACATGAGGGTGGCGCGTCGGGATAGTTCTCAGTCCGCCATTCCGCCAACCTACGACATCACTGGAGTGGAATGATGTACACGTTGTGATGAAGCTCAGAATAGTACGCAACAGACGCTGAAGTAATGTTTAACGGCAATACTCAACATATAACTCAAAATACCCATTAATTTATTGAAGCACAAAACACTTATTTACTTAGTCTGGGAGTTGGACACACGAGACGAAAGTATTCAACAATTATTCCTGTGACCGCCATGAACGCATACAATCGAAAGTGAATAAGCAGGAAATCAAGCGCATTTAAGATGTTTCAAACCGATACGGTTTTATTTGACTTGTTTACAATTGTGACTTAATGTACAAAAGCCCTCGAGTGAACAAAGCTACGTCTTTCCCCGCTGAGCATTCATTTCTGCTGTTGGTTGAACTATACAAGATCAAGGGGTAGCCATATGTCAGCTATATAGATACGCATGTATATAAAACGATCCTTATTAGCAACCTGCACGATTTAATAATTACATTCTATGTTGAGGCCTATCTGTTTACACTAATTATAGTCGATGATCGAAAATACCCGAAATCCATTATAGCAGATATTGTATTGCTATCTTTTTCCTACTATTTTTTTTTTTTCGTTAATGCCTACGTGCTGCATAATGTTGGAAAGCTCCAAAAATCGAATCACAAAATTTTTATTTGACAAAAAATAGCGGCTATACGGAATAGCGAAACTAGCATCTTCAACATTTTTTTATTCATCTTTTATAAAAGTCAAGACACCTTTCCAAGCTTTCAGAACAACTTGCGATAGGCCTTGCGTGTATAGGGGATCTTGTAGCTGGGAGCATAACATAGAATAGTTTGCGTAGTTTAAAAATAACATCCAATAGTTGAATTTTCAAGCTCAAAAAAAATCGTCACAGCCTTTTGGTAGTGCTAAGACATCGGCTGAAGAATTGGTTTCTAATTTTCTCGACGTACCCATTTCTAGTCTCCGAATTAAAAAAAAATTCGTAATCCGTAAGCACCTTATCACAGTGAAAAACCGAAATAGCTGGCGCTCGAGGACCGCGGACTCACTTTTAAGATTCTCGCGGAATAGTTAGACATATCTAGTAGCACAGGTCATCTCGGACGGTATTGGAAGATACCAAAAGGTCTGAATGTACGTTGTGAGAATTGTCCCTAAAAATCTTCATCTTGAGCAAATGAATCAACAACTGTTCCAGAGGAAGTATAAAAAAGAACCTCAGAAAATCGTGTTAATTAGATACAGCCTTCTGTACCTTTTCCTCTTCTTGAAACTCAAGAAATGCCTGAAAGAAGACATTTCGGACGACCGAAGAGATTAAAAAAATCAGAATCACGTTGAAATGCATAGCAGCAGTTAAATTTGAATACTCCCTTGAACGTTGTACAAAAAGCAGTTTTACATGTAGGCTGATTTAACGAGAATTATTTCTAAAGGGACAGCTGGAATTGGAACGAGTGAGGCGTGCATAGTTAGTAAAGAGTGAAATTTTCGATATGGTTGGAAACGGAATTTTTCTACTCACTATTCGATTCCACAGGACCGTTTTAGTCGGACGACACTCACTTTTTCTAGGGAAAATATCTCGAATGCAAGATCAATTGTGTGTAAGACGACAGTATCAATTTTTCCAGAAGTTGATCCATACCCTGCACCATAAATAACGGAAACACGTAAAACTGATATTCACGCCGAAATTTTCTATAGTTTATAATTACTTTGCCTGTAAACGAGATTTCTGCTGCAGGTTGGACCTGTTGCAAGAATGGACCTGGCAGTCCTTTATAAAGTCTATGCAATTTTCCGTCGAAATCCTTGTGACCGGATGGGTTTCGTCTGGCAAAGCCAAGACAATGTTTTGCAGATGTCTTATTTATTTGTCTTATGGCTTTACGGTCTAATATCTCTTGTGCCAAGGTTTACCTCATTGAAACGTGCATACATCAGAATGGCATATAGTACTTTTTAGGCATATTCGAGTATGTATAAAAGTATTCAAATTGTGTCACACATCTTGCTGTCTCCACTACGGTAGAGGGAAGAAATGACCTCATCTATGTGTTATCGTTAAGTTGGTCTGAAGAAACTTATTGCCTTCACCTGGATCATGTCCAGCCCGAAGCTGAAGCCCTGTAGGGGTAACATACCTTTAATCAGTAATAAGAAGTCATAAATTAATGACTAGAACAAGGCAAGGACTTTTATTTCAACTCACTCGAAGAGCCCCGATTTCGGTGTAACAATGACCTACTCTTAAAAGGCATCATAACAAAGCGTAGCCTTGCGTAATCAGCGTAGGCTTCCCGTACCCAGCTTAGTCCAGATTCTACACATAATCGATTCTTATAATCGCGTTACTAATCCGAATGATCTCGCAAAAGCCATCCGCTGATGCTCTCGTGCTCTCTGCGATGAAATCAGTCGCGCTCCCTAATTTAATCTAGAGAATCAGTTCTAATGTTAGCAGAGAACGTCTACTTTATGCGTTTGTTCGCTCACCCTGTAGACGTGAGAGCGCTCACCAATGGATCACGCTTCTCAGATTCGTTAACGAGCCGATACGTAGATGATAGGAGTAAACGTCGCCCCGAAGTGTACCCCGGAGGCAAAATAGCTAGATCAGCATCTTCGTAGCAGCCGTCGCTGACAACACCACAGGTTTTCATGATTGGCGCTGATCCCTCCGATCCGTTTTGTGAAACGATCATAGGGGCACGAATGGCCAGATAATGTCGACAGTAATATTTCGGACTGAGTCGGCCGAGGAACAGACGGCGGGACGGATCGAATCCTATGGAATGCCCCTTTGCCTTACTGTTCTAACCTCCTTGCTCGATTTTCGTTCTCTTTCATCAAGGAAGCCGCAGATAAAACCCCTCACACATAACTCCATAACTCACACATTAAATCCATTGGACACAAAGGCACATGGAATCAGACACACGTTCAAAGACACGTAGACTCGCGGGATCGTCATCCGGATCTGTTAGTCCGTTAGATTAAATTAGACGTCTCCCGCGATTCGATATCTGGAACAGCCCTTGGAGCGAGATCGGAGACCTTCTTTACATCTCGGTAAATAACACAATTGCCTGGTTGCATAGAAGTGATTGCGGAATGGAACTAAGCGACTCGAGCGACTGGACACCCGTTGTCAGTCAGTGGGTAAAACCTGTAATTATTAATAGAAATGAGCGCTGTATACAGAGCGAGTGACATACATAAAATATTACTAGTAAGATAATAATTAGAATAATACTATGGAAGAGAAACATTTAAACGCCAGCAACATGTTAGTATACTGTTCACTATTAGAAAGCTTCAAACAACCCGTTGCCGAACAGCGGCGACGGCCTTGTATTTTCGTCTGCAGCGATGCATTCGAGCCAATTACGTGTATACAGGGTATTCAAAAATGGCGCCTAGATGTTAGCGGGAATAATTCACCCAATACCGTCAATTAGCCTATTATAAATTAGCCTAAACAGCTTCTACTGCATGGACTTGTAATGTAGTTAGCGATGAGGAAAACAATCGTTGATCACGAATCGTCATACTAACAATGTTAAAGGAAAAATGTTAGAAAGTAACACTGGCTTTCAAACCATTTAAAACAATAACCTGCTCATTAGCTTCTGCTCGTTTTTTAAAATGTCATAGTAAAAAATAAAAGAAAGCACACACACACACACACACACACACGCTGTTTTCCCATAATAAGATCCAAAACATTCGTATACTTCTACTGTATGTTCCAGACGCTTGCGCTACATTCAAATTTTAATGAGTTAACTTTTAACGAACAAATGTGTTTATTATAGCACTCCGTACAGCCTACAACTGTGCTCGCATATACACTTCGATATCTGTTTTTATATATATTTTTTTTCTTTTTTTTTTACTGTTATGTCAAAATCATACTACTACAGTCTATGTATGACACAAGTTTCGCAGCCCTAACATAATTACATTTACTGGTTACATTGGTGCGTTTCGGTGAGAATCGACTACTGGGAGGGGAGATTAACTGATGTTCACGTTTTCATCAATCGCCATTGTCAGCGTGCCATCAACAAAACAATGGCAGTAAGTTTTCTTCCTTTTGGCATAGCGTAGAGTAAATATTGTCTAAATAGTTTTCTTTATGCTTTTTTTTTTTTTTCCTTTTCCGTCTTATTCTGACAGACGACAACGAATCAACCTGCCCGCTAGCGAACTGTCTATTCGGTTAAGCAAGCGATCAAGCTGTCTTAGTTTATTTCAAATTTTCTTCGTTTTGTCTCTTCTCTTCTGCTTAGCTCCGTTCAGAATCTTCGAACTCCTGCTGCTCGTCGTTTGGATGCAATTTTGCCTGAGGCGTCTGATCCGCCGCGTCGAAGCAACATTCGTTTCGTGGCCTCACTGTGGCCATCCGTATGTCCACCTAAAACGAATTACTTTATTTAGCTACATCTGAAACAGAACGAGCGGTGACGGCAAAACTTCTCGAACATACACAATGGATCACCGATGAATGAATAGCATTCACGGCCCGTGGCATCGGAACAAGACAAGCTATTGATTTGATTCACTGCCGATGGCGTATGTAAGTACGAGGCAGTACGCAATGCGCATATTGGAAAGATCAAATAAAGAACAACAAACATGTAATAACGAACTCAGAAATTTCAGGCTGCCGCGGACGATCCCGTTGCTGCGATCGATTGGCCACCAGTGCTACTCACTCATTTACCATACTTAATCGTACCATATCATCGTACAATTACGGAAAGTATGCGGGAAATGTTTGTTATGCGAAGCTGCTTGGCTGGCTGGAGGAGATCGTTATCGGAAGCACAACGCTCGTCACTTGAATACGTGGACATTACGTCTGATGATTGCTTTGAAATCGAGCGAGTGCGGAAAAATTGAATCTGAAACGCAAATACAAGAAGAAGTGGATAGCTATATTGACCTTCATTGACTAGCGCGTACAATATCGCTCCGACAAATACTGCGATTTTGGCAAACGTCGACCCCAGCCATTGCGTAGTAGTCGTTCTGGTGTTAGCACCAAATTAACTAGCATCGTCTATTAACTGTAAATTAGTGAAGAAAAAAATCCACGAAAAACACGCTGGGTTTAGACGTTGCTTACAGCTCGTGTTCTGATACGCCTTTCATGCACGCCTAGACAGCGCATGCTGGATTTTCTGCACATTCGTATGTACAGATAAGTCACCCTAGATTTCTGACTACGTTGTCTTCAGATGTTGCGCACACTTGTTACTGTGCTTAATGTATCCACTGGGCCAATTGTGAATGTAGCAATTTATTTGTTATTGCTAACACTAACGCTTAGTGAGTAAATCTTGATGACAACTTTTGTATCGTGTATGAAGATAGAAAGGTTACAAAGCCACGTCTAATAGGAGAGGAAACAAAGCAACTGGGAAAAAAGCGGGCTAGCTTCTGGGCTGAAGAAGCCATAGAGCGAAATATCATAGTAAATGGAATGATAATATATTGTAACAAGTTTTTTTTTTCTTTTGAAGTTCGAATATGACACAATTTGAACGAGACATGATGGATGAGTTGAAGTGCAGCGTTTACCATAACCTTTTGCAAAACGTGTGAAACGTTAAGCCAGATTTCTGTCTTAATGTCGGAAAAATTTAATTACTGATTCTTTTACAGGAGCTTCACTTCGTCGTATACAACAGCGGTCGTACAAATTTCGAATTGTTTATATTAGTTTAATGTGCATTGCGATTTAATTGGCTCACGATCCTGTTGTGGTTTCTTGCCCCCCACGGTTCGTGTCCTAGTCCGTCTCGGCAAACTAATTCACGACAAGTTCTGCAACAGGTAGGGAACCTCATAAACCTCCTCATCAAGATGAGCAAGCGAACTTCACATTCCTTATATTCTATTAGAAAGACTTCGAAGACATTTTTTCGACAGGTAATATAGCAATCGATAACCCGTTGGAACTTCATCAGTCCTTATCTATTGTTTGATGTTACTTTCAAACAGGAAGTCTAGCGATAGTTATAAAGGAAAATCCTTAATAAATTAGTTAGCTTCTTTCCGAGTTCGAGGAACAGTTATTCAAACTGTTTCTTTACCTCGGATTATGGAAGCCCTAGACATAGGTTGGCTATTTAGAGTTGTGTGCTACTGAAAAGGACGATCTAAGCACACAACAACAACAACTCAGGACACAGCTGAATGAGAGCCGTATCACTTCAGACGCCTTTATGTTACTAAATCTAAAGGGACCGGGACTACGAAATATCGTAGAATACCGTTGTCATCAGACGGCACATAGATACAACATACAACATTTGTTTTCAATGTTAAATTAATCGGGAGTGCACCAAATCAGACTCGTAAAACACCCGGGTAACACCCCACCGCCACAGTTCATAGCCTATCAAACCATCCCTGCTACCCCAGAGGGTTGCCATAACAGGAAATGTCTCAGTGGTCTTCGAAAATTTAAGTGTTACTGTAGTGACAGTTCCTGCCGCTTAATATAGTATTATAGCTGAACCATTACGCCCATGAGCATACGCATCGGCGTTCGGTTTCAAGCGCGAGGCATCAAAAGAGCTAAAACATCGTCAATTTGCAGCCTGGTGTAGAAAACTGTAAGGAAGAGAACCCCGTACGTAAATAACGTCGCCATCACGCGGGAAACGCCGCTGTCACGCCACCATCGCTGTCACCGACAACAAATTGCGAAATAACAAGAAGTTGTCGTTATGTTGTCCGTTGAAAGCATTGGGTTGGACTGGGTCAATTTTGGTAACGAAGAGCTGTTGGTAGAATTCGACGCTGTTAAAGTCGTGGTTCGACCAGCAGCGCGCACATGTCACGGGCTCGACAGTTCTAGTTGTAAAGTACCGCTTGAACCAATCCTTGTTCGTACGAGCGTCCCGTATACCGAACAGGCGTTATAAACCTCGTCAAATAAAGAGGCGAAACTGTTAGCAGACGAAACGAGCATAAATCACCGGAGCTGTGCAGAAGCTTAGCACAGGACGGGGGCTCTTGCATAGCGGCGGCGGCGGCGGCGGCGGCGACAGGGGCAGCGAGGACGGCTGCATCACTTCTGTATTTGCTGCTGTTGTTGCCGACCAGAGAGATATTGGTCACTTACACAGTGTCGTATAGGCAATGGGGCAGCTATTTTGGCCAAGCGATAGGACGCAGGGCGATGTGGCTAACATATAAAGCTGACCAGACAGAGAGAAGTAGACAGAAAAGCCACAGTTCCAAAACTCAGGCGACCTGAGAAAATGAGTAAGGGAGAGAAGGGAGATAAGTGGTTGAACCAGAGCTCGTCGATTCGTGTTTCGTTCAAGTCGAAGGCCCTGTCACTATCCACACTGCCTTTAATCATCTGTATGGTGTGGACGTACAATGCACACATACGCTATTATAATGCTGGCTATAGGACTGTGAGTAAAAGCGGCAGCGATCGCTGTCCCGCAAAACTGGCGATACTGCCTTTTTTGCCAGCCGTCAACGCTGGCCAGTTGGCAGAAAACCAATCGGGTTTACTGATCGTCGTTTAACGATGGGTGTGGGGAATACTAATAGCTGTTGTGTGTCACTAGCTTGCTTATGGGTGGTTCACTCTCGCACTCGCGGACTTGAACAACTGTATTGGACTTCTGCTGGTCGTCAGAAAGGTCGACGTCAGTCCTGATGCCTGCTGCCGCTGCTTAAGGGGGGCGATAAATTCGATGAGATTTACGTAACGAACAAACAGCGCACGCGAAAATAAAGGCGGCAATAACAACGAGACGAGGATATTGCTGATTTAGAGGCACGAGGCGCGTTAACACACAGCCAGACACAAATAAAGATCCGCACCGACTGGGGGCCAATGCAGTGCAGGACTTGCCATAAATTTCGCGCCAACTAACAGGAAAAGGCCATCCGGACTGTGCAATTCTGGCGTCAGTGCTATTGTCCATGTTCACAAATCTGACTAGTTTTCGAATCAAATGAACGACCCACTTACGAGCTATGCATATGTAGAATTTATGCTCTCTGCTAAGAGCGAAAAACAACGAGTAGGATGGTAAAATTTATACGCATTTGGTAACTACATTAGTTTTCCAAATGAAGACACGCGGCCCTAAATTAGGATGCACCACGGATCTAATTATGGCTGAGGAAATATAAGATATATTGATGGATAGCACTTCCACTGTATATTGCACATTGCTCATTTGTCTCGTTTCAACACGAAATGATCACGTATAAAACGAAAAGAAAAATCTCAATCGAAATGATGAAGAAGCCTATCGGGAACATTTGTTTGCCGTACGTTCTACGAAGCATTTGACGCAACGTTGAAGCAACGTTGTGACGCGCAATCGTATGTATCTTATTGCATGTACGTGGACCTTCACTCTACATTATACGGTACAAAAATCAAAAAAAAAAAAAAAACGCTGCATTTGATCTGTGAAGGTATCATGCTGAGGAAGTTTCAGGTTAATGTGATCGCACAAACAAAGTCATATTTTTCCGTCCGTTTTCCAAGGAAGCTGCGACATTTTATATCTTTGTTAACTAACCTAATATTATCTTACGGGAGACAGCTGAATGATGCAGTATATGGCGAATGATACTAATGGGACCATTAGTCAAAGAACAGAATATCTAAAAATCAGCCATACAGATCTCATGTATAAGGGGTGCACAAACACCGTGGCACGCTCAACCGTTGCAGCAGACTATTATAGCAAGCAAGATCAATATTTTTCGCTGGCATTCAGCTTACAACTTAAAGGTACAGTGAGAAAGCAATAGGAATGGTGTTATGGTTAGTACCAGTGTGGGGACGACGATCACTCTGAACATAGAAAACAGAAAGGCAGTAGTAAGCCTGCGAACGTTTCAGTGTGGGTGGAAATTCGTCGCTTGAAAGACTTACGACCTACGAAGGATCTCTCTACTTTTGTGAACGATTCTTGTGGCTTGAACATCGAACGCCTACGGCAAGAAATCAGCGGAGCAACTTCAGGTTGGCTGAAGGCAAGTAACAGGTCAAATGAACCTTGTAAAGGCTGTCCAACGATGTGCACGAGCTATATATGGAAGGGAGAAGTCAATAGAGCAGTTATAACGACGTTAGCCTGTCTATGGATAAACCGAGTACAGAGGTTATGGATTGATTGTTTGTTTGTCTTTGTTAAACGTTTATTCATGTAACTAATGTAAAAATGTTCGCATTTTTTGTTCTGCTTTGAAATACTTTCAGTCGTTCGTCTATATAATAACCCAAAACTTTATAGGTTCTTCAATGTATAGTGATGGGCAGCGATAATAAACTGACCATCAAGATCCGTGCAAGGTTAGTAAATATGCAGACATTACCGGTTCGTTCCTTTCAATCGGTCTTCATGGATATATTAGTACGACAATTACTGCTGCAAATAAGATTTTTTTTTTTAAGAATTAGAAGCAAAACATGTAAACACATGCTCATCTTACTGTCATTTAGAGACAAGCAAAATATGATTGAAAACTTCGATCTCACACTGTTTCAATATGGAAACCAATAATTAAGGGCCTAATCAAGGGCTTGAAAAAAAACGAACCAACCGACCTTACGGTCATATATATTCGCTGTTTGAGTTACAAGGTGCCCATTTGGCGGCGCCGGGCAATCTCCACCACACGATACGGGCTAATTCAATAGAAACGATACTTATTTTCGATACCTGTCACGTTCATCATTAAATAAACCACTTGAAACAAAAAGATCCCAAGTGAAAATTCAAATGGGCGTTTCATTTGATTTTATTTGTCTGCTCTAAAAAACCAAATAGGATTCTTCGTCAGACAAATCAAATCATTGAAGATTCTGCCAATCTATGTCTGATTGTGCATTTCCAATGCAGATGGTCCAAGTTAGGAGTATGCGCGACCAAAATAAATGCCTTTTCGAAATGTTTTGACCTGTGCAAATGTACTTCTATTAGTTGAAGAAAATCTTAAATTATTTCTATTCCAAAACTCGAATAGGGTACAGACGTGGTAGACGTAAAGAAACGCTCCCCTCGAAGTCTCGAGTGTGTAGGCAGACCTCTCAGGGATATTATTCTAGCACTGAATAGTATTTTTGCATCCTATAGACACACTTGTGTATCCACCTCTTTGTTCACAGGTTAACTAAGGTTTAGCAATAATATTGCGGCCATTCCCAGGGTTTTATTCAAGTCAGCCAGTTATAGTTTTCTTCGACATTTCCATTAAGCCAATGTAGAACCATTTTAAGCCCGATTTGAGTAAGTGCCGGCGTTCAATTAACCGAATCGCTCTACAAACCCTAATCTTTGTCGCAAGATATTAGTTTCTAATAGTGACAGTTCTTTTATGACCTAGGTTTTCTTGAATGACTAGCACATAGTACATAGAGCTAGTTTTAAATAACCATAAAAATTCATCTCAAATGAATATGTTTTAATTAATGATGGGTAAAAAGAGTACCACAAGATTCTACTTATGTTTACCGTGTAACTATAATCGTTTGCATGCTATACAGGGTTCAATTCATATTCATTAGACGACTAGGTCGCAGTTTTTAGAGAATATACTTAGATCTTGTCCGTATAGCTGTCCAAAGGAGACGTTACCTTCTGCTGTTCCCCAGGGGTTTGTCTCTTCAAACAGTTTTTGTCATTCACTGATGGCAGCTCCCTCTCTAATCGTATGCGGACAACCTTAGCGAGCGACCTGCTGGTCTATCATCAAGAAACGCTGCTCAAGCTTCTTCCTGTTGCTTTTAACCGACTTTGACAGATTTGGTGAGAGCTAGAAGGGATCAAGAGAAGAGCTTCTAGACGCAAGCAGACACGATAGCTAGGCAAGACCACCGCCAGTTCTCGTAGATGATTCCGGCTGAAGATGTTATCGCCTACGACATAGCGAGTTGACAAGGAGTTTACTATAATTAACAGATAAACTCCAATGTCTATTCGTTATATA